>NW_015387056.1:529160-558541 GCF_001527695.2 Protobothrops mucrosquamatus | reverse complement strand
TAGTAATCTCTTCATTCATAATTTTCTGCTGCTCCAGTGTAAGTTTATATATAGATGAAGATTGTAAATATTTATCAATATCTTTACTGTTTATAGTCTCTGAGGAATATAGATGCGAATAAAATTCAGTAAATGCCTTTTTAATCATTTCTTGTTGGTGAATTTCACGATCTTTGACCAAAACTTTAGATATAAGCCTTGCTTTTTGTCTCTTACATTATGAGCTGCGCGCGTGATTCTTTGTTCCTTCCCATTAGCTTTTGGGCTTTCCTCTAAATCCTGAACAGAAGCAGAAGGAAAATCCACAATCATCTGCTCAGCCACATCAATCCTCTGAGGTGTGGGTGGGCGTTCGGATTGTAGAACAGACGCCATAAAATCTTTAGCTTTGTTGACCGAGTTGAGTCTGTAGCGTTTGCCAGCTAGTGTTACAATTATGCCCACCGGATACACCCAGTGTCTTGATTTTCACTAATTTTAACATCTTACTATGAAATTATTTCACAGTAGTATATTTAGTCAACAGTAAAAGAATATGCAGTCAAGAAATGTGTTGTGGGCTAACACTTGGGAGAGCAAGCCTTTTGCCTTTATATTTCTATAATTAAAAAGATCAGAATAGCACAAGCAAAATTTTAAAGAAGCAAGATAGAAAGCATTTTGAGGCTTTTGAAATTTAGTATTTGAGGTCACTTTTGAGAATACCATATACAGCCAAGAAATCAAACAAATGGATCATTGAACAAATCAACCTGGAGGTCACACTCAAGACACAAAATGCCAGGCTTCTACTTTGGATACATTATGCAAACCCCTACATCTCTGAAAAAGGCTGTATTGTGGGAAATTTGACCAACAGCAAAGTGATGGACTTAGTTGCAGTTGCAGTGGCTACTTGATAAAAGAACTAGTTCCAAGACATAAATTAATTTAGAAACAAAAATTATTATTTTTAATATATTAAGAAATCTTCATTATGTATAATAAAATTGATAATTAATATAGAATGTATATGTATTTTGTTCATATGTTTCATATAAAATGTGGGGTAAAGTTTAATAATAATAATATTCAGATGTGTTTGAACAATATCAATATCAAATCAGTATCAACAACTTTTAATAATACTATACTAGGGTATAGTATTCATGAAAGACTTCTAAAAGTAGACATAATCTATAAACTGTTCTTGATAATCCAAGTGAATTTCCTGTAAAATAACAGCATTTCCACTGTAATGTCTATTTGTCATAATCTTTATTAGGAAATTCCATCATCATTTATGATTATTAAAAGTGGCAGTCAGTCTTTGTATGTATACAGTCTTTGTATATATACACATAAATGTATTTTACATACACTTTGCTGTTTTTGACAGTGGTCAAAATTAGGTAAATAGTTTTAGTGTGTTTAAATGATACTGTGTCTCTTTCTTTAAATGAGCACCAGCAAACACTTTCCCATAGTAATTTTTTTTAAAGTGTGTGTGGGGGGTGGGTGGGTGTATGTGTGTGTGTGTGTGTGTAGATAGATACATAGATACATAGATATATAGATACATACATATACTAAAGTATACAAATTGTACAAAGTTAAACAAAATGAAAGGCCAAATCTATTTAAATAAAATGTTTTTCAATAAAAAAAGAAATACTAATATTTAAAATATATAATATATGGATATTTCTATTTACTAATTATTTGTTGTTTGTTTGTTTTATATTTTCTTCATAACTGAAGGACTGTTGCTCAGTTTTATTCCAATAATAATCCTGTTGTTGGGATGCAAAGTAATAACTAGGTCCAAAGAGCTAATAAATTTCCATATCTGGAAAACTAAACACAGGTTATCCGGGTATTGCTCAAATGTTTTAAGATGTATAAACATTTTTAGGAGATCTTTAGTTATCATGATGGGTTCTAGAATTATGATAAGCTTGTCTTCTATAAAATCCAATAAATTATATGGTTGAATGATACTTCTTCTATATAATAGTTTCTTCAATGGTCTTCTAGTATATTCTTCTGCTTATCAAGTTACTGATACAAAAAGGAGGTAAGCTACAGAAGTTTCCATGCCATTAAATTAGCATGAGAATAAAAATTCCTACAGCACCATAATTAGCTGTTGTGCAGATTGAGACAGAGACCTCTTCAGTATATCTCCTCTGAGTGTTCCAAGACCAAAATGCCATGAAAAACCAAACTATTGATTTTTTTAAAGAAATTGCTGAATAAAATCTGTGCACACTGTCGCTGTTTATGAAATATAAGCATCAGGAACTTTCTATGAGACCAAGTTCTTGTTTCTATGGAGATATAATGAAGCACATTTATAATGGGTACTTCCTTACCCCCAAAATGTTCTGCAATTACCCCATCAAACTATGAATATATATTGTTTAGTTAATAGAAAAGAATTATCTTTTCTCTTTAACTTCCATGCATAGTAGAAAAAAAAGAATAGCTTTTTTCAATTTTTCTAGTAGGGAACTGAATTATAACCAATAGAGTTAATTCTCAGAATTACATTTCCTAAGTTGTCACATGCCAGCAAGGATACTGGACCACAGAAAAACATGATTTTGTTGCACAAGTGAGGAATGTAATACCGGTAATTGTTATACTTTATCAGTCAATACACTTTTCATATTTTACTTTTGAATTCAATATTTCAAAGTATAACAATAAATTATATAATATTTTGAAATATATCAAAAATAAAACAAGAATAAAACAATTGCAAAACAATATTTTTGTTATATTCTGCTGAGCAGAACTATTACTGCAATTCAAATTAGAGAGAACAACTGCCACACACCTTTTCCTATGTAAGGATAGCATGCACACTAGATGTAAACCCAAAAAAATCCATACATTCATGCCATAACTGTTTCAATTTTAGAGCCCAATAAGTAAATGTCTACATTTAACAGACTAGAATTGAAATACTGCAAAATCTGTACTTTAAAAAAGGCTACTACAGTATAATGCCAGGAAAGATTAAAGCAAAATGATTAAACTTTAGGAGGAAAATTAAAATAACTATGCCATTTTTCTCTAGGACAAGGACAACTAACACAGTAGTATGACAGAACTTCATAAAATTTTATTTATTTATTAAATTTATTTATTTTTAAATTTATTGGCTGCCCATCTTATTACAGGATAAGATTACATAGATCAGTGGTTCTCAACCTTTTTAATGCCGCGACCCCAACCGGTCGTAAGTCGAGGACTAAACCAGTCGTAAGTCAAGGACTACCCAACCGGTCGTAAGTTGAGGACTTTCCCTGCCCGGGAGCGCTGTGCATGCGTGGTTCCGCCCCCTGCGCCGGCCGAGGCGTAGCTGGCAAGCGGCAGAGACGGAGCAGGCCAACCATCAGCTGGCCCAGCCCAAGGGAGGTAAGGCACCCACTGGAAAAGGGGAAAAAAATGGCGGACAAAAAAAATGGCGGACAGCCTTGCTTGGCGACCCCCATGAAATGGTCGATCGACCCCAAATGGGGTCCCAACCCACAGGTTGAGAATCACTGACATAGATGGATGTGAAGAAGGAACAAAGTTTTTAACTACATTCAACAAATTAATTACTGGAAAGTTTAGACCAGACATGTCAAACTTGTGACATCACGTGACGTCACACGACGTATCGGGACTTTTTTCCCATTGCCGGCAATGGGGTGGGTATAGTTTCGGTGTGACGCATCCGGCCTGTGGGCCGCCAGTTTAACATGCCTGGTTTAGACAGTTCAGTGGAACTGATTAGCAAGAGATGCAAGATAGATCTATTCTCCACTCCAACCTCTTCTTTCAAGTAAGAATGAGAAAAAACAAGAGAGAGCAAGAGAGTAACAAGTCATAAAGAAGTTGCAGTGTGAGTTAAACTGATTTAACTTAACTTCTTGGTTGCAACTTACAAAATAGACCCTCCCCAAAAAAGAGTGAAGTAATTTATTATTCATTCATTTATTAAAAATAATCTAATTTAGATAGTCCAAGTCAATTAAGCTAGTTCAACAAAATTTTACTTGCCCACCATTAGCGACAGTCTAAACTTCAATAACCCACTTGAGGTATAGAACTGCATGTTGGAAAATGCAGGTTAATAGTTACAACACAAATAATGAAAGAGATTAAGCGATTAAAATTTCTGTTGTGAAGCAGAAGTATCCCAATCCTAATGCAAATAAATGACAATTTCATTATTTGATTTTATTCTCTTTTATTATTTGGTTAGGTATGTTATAATTTTAAAATTATAAATTATATAAATTATAAATAGCAACAGCACTTATACTTATATACCATTCCCTAAGCGGTTTATAGTCAGCATATTGCCCCCAACAATCTGGGTCCTCATTTTACCAAAATTCTATCCATCGGAAGGATAGAAGGCTGAGTCAACTTTGAACCAGTGAGAATCAAACTGCTGGCAATTGGCAGAATTAGCCTGCAATACTGCATTCTAACCACTGTAACCTATGGCTCTTTTAAAATTATAAAATTATAACCATTGTAATAAAATAACCAAACAAATAATCAAGGTATTTCTAATGTAAGGAATATCATTAAAAAACCAATATCAGATTCAATATTTTTGCAAAAAGTTGGAACTCGTATCCGCTGAAAAGCTAAGTAAAGTAGTTGCTAATAGCAACATTGTAAACAAAGAATCTCAGAATTCGCAGTCACAGTTACTGTGGCTAATGTATGGTGATATGGTGAGCAATTCTTGATGGGTTTTGCATATTTACAGTAACATAAGCTAGTAACACTAGCTAGAAGCTGACAATTTAATTATGTGAGAAGCCTAGTTGGAAGTAAGATTGATTGAACTGAACTGTACAATGTACTTGTACTTCCAAATGCTTTTGAGCTATCATAAAATAAAATTGTTATATAATTAAACACAAATACTGAGCTATTCTGCTACAAAGTGGAGCAAATGACATTGCTGGCTATGTTGTTATTATTCATAAGATGCATGTCATGTCAGAGAGAGGCAGACAAAGAATGACTAAGAGTAAGTCTAAGAAAAATGTACTTGAAAGACTGATCAAATTTATTAAGACAGATATCCTATATCTACTTCCTTGAGAAGATGAGCCATTTAGCCCATTGGGATTACTTCTGAGTAGACATATAGAAACTTAATCTATATAAATTGTCATTTTATAGCAATTTATCTTCTTGCACATTCAACTCAGAAAAAAATAATGATCAGCTGAATATCTCTATTAACATATCCTTTCTTGTCATGGCCTTTTAGCTAAATTTTGAAATGTTTTGCTTCTGAATATACTGATAAGTACTTCTGTTGAAACAAATTTCTATTATTTAATCATAGTTTCAGTAAAAGCTTATTGTGAATCAATGATTATGCTTTTTCATGTCCACATCACATTACTTAAGCACATATTTTTTAATTCTCATTTTGTTTATACAGGATTGATTTGTTTTTAATTTATATATATAGATCTATACTTTTTTAAAAAAAATTGAAGTATTAAATAAAAAGTCTTAATTCAAGATTAATAATAAATCTACTTTACAAAGATAGGATTTGTTTATCTTAAACTTTTCAAGGAAATGTGTGATGTGTTAGTACAAGCTACCTGGAAAAGCAGCCAGCAAACTTTATTATATCAAAATGACCCACCACATTTCAAACTTGGTTAATTCTAGAACATTTATTTGTTTGTTTGTTATTTCTAAACCACCTGTCTCCCTCAAAGTGCATAGTACAAAGTAAAAAAAAATTGATATCACAACTCTATAAAAAAATTGTAATTACTTCAAGGTGAGTTATTGTGGAAATCTAAAATCAAAAATCAGGCTTCTGCTCTGACAAACAGCAGTATCAATATATGCTTATGTGGGTGTGTGTATAAAGATAGCTGATGCAAAGGAGGTTTATAGAGAGAAATATGAAAAGATTCTGAAAAAGAACAAAAAGCATGGAATCTCAGATGTGGCTTCCATATAGTCCCTCTTTCCTTCAGAGATAGTTCTAGAGCTACTCATAGTTTTATGTCACCACTGAAGATAACGGAAGGAAAATCAACTTGGGAGCATGTCTAAACTCTGTTCTTCTGGATCAGAATTCAAATAAATATAAGAACTTCAAATTCTAGAATCTATGATACTGCCACACTAAATACCCTGAAGTGTTCTCATTCCCTGATCCCAGAACAAAATTAATCATTTCAATGAAAAATTGAATTGTTGAGGAAGAAGTATATGATCAAGCTATATTTTCAAAAGGGATGATACTAACCATGTTTCAATCTCCACCTTCTACAATTATTAACATAGTTATGTACCATTTGTAAAACATTTTCTACCAAACTGTAGTAAAAAAGAAAAAATGATTTTTTTTCACATGCTTCCATTGATCCACTCTTACAATTGTTTCAATTTTTTCAACCATTTTATAAAACAGTTTTAATTTGTTCTATATCATATTTCAATAGCTATTTATAAATATACTAACAGATTATCTTGATTTTGTATAAGCATTTTAAATTCTGTTTCCAACTCTAAAAAGGATATAGAACAAGTTTTAGGGGAATCAGATACTTATTAATTAGAAAACATTTGGTTCCTAAATAAAAGCATGGCAATAGCTAAGTTTGTGAAAGGTTATTTTTCATAAATCATTAATTTTTTTAATTATTTTGTTTTGTTAGTCAAATTTCAGTGGAATTGTTTTTCTCAATGCCAACTGCGAAACAATTCTTTAAGAATTATGAAACTTAAATTTCATATTGAAACTTTTATGTTACACAGCTATGTTTTATGCATTATTTTCAAATTATAAGATTATCACCAGTACACTTCCTTTAATTAAACATTGTATCATGTTAGTTTTGCTCTCTTAGAGTAATTAGCATACGGATATAATCACTGAATAAATCTGCAAGTCCTGGAAGATGGGGGAACAAAGAGATTATATTTTAAATATAATACATTTGACTAATACTTTTTTAACAAATCAATATTTCTTATATAATAATTGAAGTTCAAAAATTGTTAATGTAAGTGATAAGCATTAGCATTATTTACATTACATAACACTTTATATTGCATAAAGAGAAGTATTTTTACAACAAATTAATGCCTAAAGCACAAGCATTGTTTTAGTTCTTATTTCAGTGGGAAAGAATTAATAATGCATTACAGTTTGTATATGACAAATTTGTCATTCATGAGCAATCTTGAGGAATTCTATAGATAAAGTGTGGTTAAAATGATTTTGTTCCTGACTTTTATAGGTCTGGAAGCTTACGGAGCCACAAAATCCCTTCTTTTATCCATTTTATTAACTTAGGACCTAGAAAACTTTTAGTCTTGTTTTATTTTCTAACTGATAAAAAAATCTAGAATTAGGATTGAGGCTTTTTGTTCATTTGTTTATAGAACTTCCAGAAATTGCTAAGATTCTGAAAAATTACAATGTACGGAACTAGATTAAGGTAATTAAGCAACTACATAAGCTTAATCAGTCAGTAACAACAGTAACCCCATCCATTATATGTGCATTGTTTCTTTTCATGAGAAAAGTGTTTTATGAAGCATAGAAAGGGAATCATTTTACACAAAACAGTTTATTCATTACATGTTTTCTATGGTTAAGGAAAATGTATGGCAGCAGATGCAGCAAAAATTACTATTTATGAACTTCAATAATATATATGAAATTTGGGATATCCAACATTTAATTATAAATAGACTGGAAGACAGACTATTCTGAGTTCCCACATCTGTGAGCCAGATGTTGTTTATTCTTTCTGCAAAGTCTTGAGTTGTATATAGAAGAATAGGACAGATTTTCTATTCGTGATAAAAGAAAACAATGTCAAAAGTCTTTAAGCCTCCTTCCCTCATAACTCATAAAACTCAAGATTTATCAGGTCAGTAAGAGATTCTAACAAAAAGAGAGTACTCCATACAGATAGTAAAAATATTCATTGCTTCCTTAATCCACTATTAATGTAGACATAGCAGAGTTCTATTAAAATTTTAATTCTTATATATTAAGTAGAAAATTTAAAAATAGTTGCAAGGAAAGGTTCCATGGTACAGAACATGATCATTTTTGTAGAGCATGTCAGGTTGAATTATTCATACTCTTACTTATTTTTGAAGATATTATATTTTAATTAGGGTATATGTATATGTATATGTATATGTATATGCAACTACCAGATTTCCTTACCAGATTTCCTTATAATAAAGAAATTAGAGACTCTTAATTATTCTGTCTTTGGAAGAGTTTCCTTTTGCTCTACTGTCCCAAGACAACCTTAGTTAAAAGGATCAGTGATGAACGAATGTGAAAGAAGCACATAGTATTTGCAGGAGCACTAGATACCAAAATATAAAACAAACTTTTACATTAATTTCTTTTATGGTTTGTATGAAAGCAAAATAGTTATAACCATGAAAGTACTTTGCAGGATACATATTTAACCATATTATTGTTCATATAATGGCAGAAACTCAACTTAGGAGCAGTGATAATGAAGCACCAAGTATATGATTTTGACTAATGAGCTGGAAGTGCTCAACTCTCTGAAATGTTAATTGTCTTGGTCAAAAGACATTGTGGAAAGCCATCTGTCATTCTGCCTGGTGATTTGAAGGATTTTTTTTCCTAGTAAAAGACAATACTGCTGCTGCAATGGGATTCAATTAAAAATAGTATATAGTGGAGTTTTATTTAATTTATGCCTTGAAGAAAAATAATTTAATTGTTTTGTTTTTCTTTTTTAAAAAAATCCAAAATCAGTGTTACTAAGACAAACTTGGAAAAAATACAGTTCTTGTTATAAAAACTTTAATACTAAAGGAAGAACTATATTCACTCTATATTTATCTATACTTATTATTAGGTAAATATTATGGCAAGATGTCTGGCAATATATGTTATAGATTTATTTATACTTATTAATGTCTATAAAGCCCAAATACAAGACAGCAAAATGCAATCAATCATTTTTATGTAAAACTAATTAAAATAAATAAAAGGTGGTCATCCTTTCCTACTGTACCTTAATAGCACATAAGGCCTATTTAAAAAGGAAAGGTTTAAGAAGATTTCTGAAGGGAAGGGAACAAACATATTTCCACAGGAAAGAGTCTAGCCTTTAGGAGAACAGAAATGTTGGAGACTGTCACCTAGAGCAATGGAGGACAGTTTCATCTCCTATGCTATTTCACCAACTGTGTTCTAACAAAAGGCAGCCCCAAAACAGATTGGGGTGTTAAGAAGGCCAGTTCCTCAGAATTCTAAATTGTGGGGGGGGGGTTTCATTTCTAAACACTGCCCTTTGTGTTATAGGCTTTGAAATTATATAATACTTGAAACTGTTAAGCTTTTGTCAAGGATAATAAAATGAAGAAATGTTGTGTGTCTTTCCCCTTCTACACACCCCAGGAGTCAGCACAGCTTTAGGAATGACATTGTGTCCCAGCACCCCCACCAGTAGCATCAAAGCATTGGTCTATAACACATTATTTGAGATGTTACTCCAGAAATCAGGTGTATGGTTTAAAGAGAGTTTATATTTAACTTTTTGGAATATTATATTTGAAAGTGCAAATATATACAGTTTTATTTCTGTTACGATTATGAATGTTTTAATTATTATTATTGCCTGTGAATTTACGGTCCAATTACAACACAAGCAAAGAAAGAAAGAAAAACTCTCTTAATGTCACTATAGATATTTTAATCTTATTTTTATTATGAAAAACAATTATATTTTACCTTTTAATCAAATAATAATTAAAAAGAAATGGAAGGGAGTTACAAAATATTTTATATATAATAATGATTATAACCAAATACATAAACTTTTTTGTAAGTAAAAAGCATAGATGAGAAGCATAGTATGTTAAAAAGCCATCACTGTAATTCACACATTCACCATCACTTAAACAAAATGAATTTAATTAAACAATGGCAGAGAGAGAGAGAGAGAGAGAGAGAGAGAGAGAGAGAGAGAGAGAGAGAGAGAGAGAAGGAAAAACATCTCAAATAATAGGTTATACACGAATCCTTTGATGCTTCTGGTGGTGGTGCTAGACACAATATTATACTTCTCCCAATCAAAACCAAAGCATAAGGAATAAGTGGGAGAACCCATTCTGTAGCATCTAATTTCTCCTAGGTTACTTCATAAGTGTTGTGTTCTTTATTCCTTGAACTAAGATATGCAGGGTATTAATAAAGCAATAAAGCAATTTAATAATATTATAAATTATGTCACATCAAGTTAACTGAGGAATACAATATTCATGCACAATATTCATCAAATTTGTTATTTATTAAACCATGCTTTCGCTCCAAAACATTCTAATATAGCTACTCCCTCTTCACATTTATTGGTATATGTATTCTGTGTAAGCGTAGTGTGCCATGAATGCATTGGACTAAATAACTTCCCAGATCCACTTACAATCAGAGAACTAGCTTAGGAAGGTTTTTTTTTTTTTCAGTTGTAAAAATGTGCTTAGTTGCCAAATGAGCTTAAAGCTTCATATTGATCAAGACGACAAATAGACACATATATTTAAAAGAGGGAAACTTTTATCCTAAAACTGTTGCAAGAAGGACTCTGGGATGTGTGTGTGTGTGTGTGTGTGTGTGTGTGTGTAGTGTGCGCGTGAGCGTGTAAGTGCATGCATGCATGCACGCACATACACCTGTGAATGCACACACGCACACACACATATATAAAGTGACAAAATGAAGTAATACACGTAAAATTGCAATATTGATAATAATTGGAATTTAGATCTGTATGCACATTGTTTATACACCCAGTATTCAATCATATCGGTAGCACCAATGTCACCGTAGGATTCATACAGTGCATCTTCCATTATCTAATGTTGCATTCAAATATTATGCCACAACAAGGGGCATACCTACAGTGAATGTGTTCAAAATTATTACTTTTTAACATTACTGTTCCAACTACTACTGTAATTTGTAATAATCTTATAAAGTTAACTGTATTTTTCATAGAATTATCTGAAAGGTATTGCAGAGAAACTCTTTCATCTGTATTAGTGTGGGGTGGCTATTTAATAAGCTGGAAAGAATAATATTAATTCTTCAGATTTTATGAAAAAAATAAAATTTCCTTGAAAAGCAGCACTCAAATGAAGAAATGTCATTTGCTTTTAGAAGTGATACTTTTTTTCTCCTGGGATTCATAAATGTGTAAAACTTCAAAAAGCTCCTCAGTGAGAGAAAACTGCATGAAAGTTCACAGTAATTTCAGAATAAATTTCTAAAAAGGAAAAGAGCTTTGTGTCTCAGAGTCGTCAATTTGCCATTTCTACTGTGTTGTTAATCTATGCCACTTTTCTTAGAACTACTATTTTCTTTTTTTTCTTTTTGTTCCCTTAAAGGTCCCAGACAAAGACAGGAAAGTGAAAAAGATAAGCTTTTAGATATTTTCTTTATTTTCAAACCTGTTTCTTCTTACATCCTAGGACATTGGTACCTCAAAGAATTGGGCCATTTTCCTTGCAGCTTTTGGCCATATAGAATAATTCATGCCTGGGTTACCATTTTATGCATGCATAATATATAGATAGAGGGCTCATAAAAATACATTGTAATAAAAAAAAAATACCTATCATATTGGTAAAGTCCTTGTTTAAAATGGATCAGAAATCACGATAACATTTCTAAGAATGAAAACTGAAAAAATATAGATGACTGAATAGAGTTGAATATATTATTTGATATAGTATATAACACACGTTTAACTGCCTTTCATGTGAAGGATGTATGCAAGGTATTTTATAAGATTCTAAAGATTAAAACCCAGTCACAAATTCAGCTTTTAAATCTCAGGGGCTGCCACAAAGAAGAGGCAGTCAAGCTATTTTCCAAAGCACCTGAAGGCAGGACAAGAAGCAACGGGTGGAAACTAATCAAGGAGAGAAGCAACCTAGAACTAAGGAGAAACTTCCTGACAGTTAGAACAATTAACCAGTGAAACAACCTGCCTCCAGAAGCGGTGAATTCTCCAACACTGGAAGTTTTTAAGAAGAGACTGGATAGCCATTTGTCCGAAATGGTATAGGGTTTCCTGCCTGAGCAGGGAGTTAGACTCCAAGGTCCTTTCCAACTTTTTTTATTATTATTATTATTATTATTATTATTATTATTATTATTATTATTATTATTATTATTATTATTATTATTATTATTATTATTATTATTATATCACAAAAATGATTAGACAAACAAAGCAAAAATTGAAACAAATACAACCATATATGTATTTTAAAAATGCATGGTTACAGATTTAAATTGTAATAGAATCTGCAGTGAAAGATGGAAAGATAGGCTCCACAATTTTCCTAAATCTCAAGAGGGATGAACCTGATTGTCTACCAGAAATGAATTCCAAAGTGTGGAGGTCTTCCTGAAAATATCCTGAGATCCTGTCAGATGGGGACAGGGATAGTATGTGTAGCGAGTTCATCATATTTGAGGAACAGCACATGAGTAGGATAGAAAAAGGCCCTTCAGATAACAAGGTTTGGATCTATGCAGAGCCTTAAAGATGACAGCTAGTGTCTTAAATTACAGCCTTGAGCCAAATGGCAAAGGGTCACTCAAGTACAGAGATGTTTAATTTAGCAGTTTGGTCAAGAACCAGTCACTTTTTGATCTAAAGGATATTTAGGGCATGTTTGTCTTTTGATTTACTGAGGACTTCAGGGAGATGAAGCAGCAGAATGTCTCAAGAAGAACAGATATCCTGAATCTGAGGAGATAACGTCAGCATGCGTAAATGTCCTTACAGTGTCACAGTTGCACTTCTTAAAAAGATTTTATTATGTATATTTCATGTCCTATCTTTTTTAGCCACCCTTTAGGAGCCTGGGCTTATATAGTGTTAAAGCAGTGGTTCTCAACCTTTTTAATGCCGCGACCCCAACCGGTCGTAAGTCGAGGACTAAACCGGTTGTAAGTAGAGGACTAAACCGGTCATAAGTCGAGGACTACCCAACCGGTCTTAAGTCGAGGACTTTTCCTGCCCGGGAGAGCCGCGCATGTGTGGTTCTGCCCCCTGCGCCAGCCGAGGTGTAGCTGGCAAGCGGCAGAGACGGAGCAGGCCGACCACCAGCTGGCCCAGCCCAAGGGAGGTAAGGCACCCGCCGGAAAAGGGGAAAAAATGGCGGACAAAAAAATGGCGGACAGCCTTGCTTGGCAACCCTCATGAAATGGTCGATCGACCCCAAATGGGGTCCCGACCCACAGGTTGAGAACCACTGTGTTAAAGGGAAGAGTTGTTTCTGTAAGTTTTGATAGCAACACAGCAATAATACTTTTAAGCAGCAATCAATTTAACCGGGAATCTGTGTCATGATATTATTTATTTTATTTTATTTTTATTTTTATTTATTTTACTGTATACTCTATGAGAGCATGGCAGCTCACATGGTTAGTTGCTAGGTTGACAATCAGCAAGCCCATGCTCAAGACCCGAATACTGCTGTGTGATGGGGTGAGCACCCATCATTCACTCCAGCTCCTGACAACCTAGCAGCTCTAAAGCGAGTAATCTAAGTAGATCTGTCAAGCTGAAGTGCTTTGTTGATAGTGGCAATGGAAGTTGTAGTTGGCCAAAAGGCTTTTACTTCTTCAGTTCTGTTCACATTTCCTCGAATTTCAAACTTAGCTAAATATTATTTTTATGCAATTCTGTGGCCTGTTTCAAAACTCTGAAACAGCTATAACTCAGTCTACTAACAATTCTGCCAAATGTCAATTTCTGCCTTGCTTTTGAAGTGAATGTCCAGGAATACCTGCAGGTGTGAAACAAACTGATTAGGATTGGCACAGCATCACTTCTTGGTAACTGTAAAAAAAAGTATATATTACTTTAATAGCATTTATAGTACTGCATTTTTTATTATACCATTTATGATAACATGTGCTCTGACAACTGAATGGCTTACTACAAAAAGAAGAAAAAATACTGCCACAGGAGTATATTTTTAGGATAAATTATAAATTGAAATTACAGTAATTTGTAAAGGTGTCAGTATATTTGAAATGGAAATTATACTAAAGGGGAAATGTTCATTTTAGAAAAAAGGCTGGACAAACTTTCCTGACACAAAACAATAGTAACTGCAACAGTTCAATTGTGTGTAACATTTTCATCAAACAGACAGTGGATGACAAAACTGCTCCCCTGTTCCCCCCCCCCCCCATTCATTCTTGGCATATTCACTGATATATGCTACAGTGTGACATCTATTTTCTAAGCACATGTGCTCCAGCACTGCATTATTAATGATTTTTGGCTGCATATTTCTGCTCTGCTATAAAGAGACAAAGCCAAAAGATAGTACATTTTCCCCCATTCTTGGAATCACATATTATGATGCTGTACAGGTTGACACAAACAAAACTTATACCACTTGTCCTTGCCTTACATCTAGTATTGATATAATAACATACAAAAGCACAGTGGCCTAGAGTGAAGACACTCACCTCACACTCAGGAGGCTGAGAGTTCAATATTAGGCAGTGACAGATGTTTCTCTACCAGAATGCAAAGAGAAAATATCTGCTGCAAACTCTGCATCGGTGTCAGGAAAGGCATCTGGCCAGTAAATGCTCAAGTTGTTCCACTGATTAATTGTTCTAAGTCACCAGTTCTAGATTTAGTGGTTAAAAACAAGGAAAATGTTTTTTAAAAAAAATAATAATAATAAGCTACCTCACAATTTTTAGCAATATGTTAGACTCTCCCTAAATAATTAATTCTGTTTTTTATTATTATTTCTAAGTATAATGTCCAGGTTAAAAATAATCTATGATTATCCCATGTATTTCTGCCTATACTAAATATTTCCTAATTTTCTTTTTCCATTGCAGTTCTTCAGATTATATTAGAAGAAATAACTGCTATATTTAAAATGTTATCGTGTTTGTGGTTAGACCAGTGTTAGCCATTTTTCTGTCTCCAAATTGTATGGGCTACAACTATAGTAATTCTTGATCATCAGTCAGGTAGTGTGTAATTTATGGTAGTAATAGTTTTAATGTGAGGAAGTTACTCACTTGCCTAGCTGCAAGCAACAGTGATAGATTCTAATCAAGAAAACATTGATTCAGATTTCTAATCAACCATATTGCTCATCTGATGACTTTGGGCCAGTCATCCTTTCTCTAATCTTAATCTATTTTATGAGATCAGTTTAAAAATAATATGTGAAAGAAGAAACTGATGGGTCTTTTGGAAGAAAGGTTGAATAAAACTTTTGAAGAAAGTTGAAGAAAAGATCCATGTAACTTTCTAGATATATTTTGAATGCCAGCCACAATAATTTAAACCCATCCCTCATAAACACCAGGTGACACTTGAGATGCCATGTGAAAATTCCTGCACTGCAATTAAAAGGTGAAAAACATGAGAACAAACATATTTCTGAATTCTCCATATCTGTAAAATGATTAATTCTGTCATATGCAATTTAATTCAACCTATATATATATATATATATATGATGGCTGTGAATAATGGGGAAAAAATTGTCTAACCTACTGGAGGGCATCAAAGTTGCTTTGGTAGTTTGCATAAAGTTTATCAGTCTATTAAATGTTTCTGTCATCCATTTATTTTAATTTCCAGTGGTTTTGAGGATACTGATCAGTGAATCTTGCCCTCTGTTTTCTGCTCTAGATAAAGACTCTAATACATATGGAGATATTTTTAAACTTTTTTCAGCTTCCAACTTGATAAATAAATAGAAAAGACCAGATATTTATTACTCTTTTTATCTCTTTACTTCAGAAAGCTTCATGTTGTGATTTCAGAGATGCCTCATATTTCAGATACAGATGGAGTTGCTTGTAGGTCTATAGAGTCAGCTACAGGTGAATAGGGAGCCAAATATGCAAATAAAACTTTCTTTTATGAAAAAAAAAACTTTTTCAGGCAATTGGTTCATTTGAGACCAAGAACACACTTTGAGTCATTTAAAAATGTTTCACAGAATGGAGCTACTTATGCAGAATATATGGAAATTACAGTTTTATTTGTTTCCAGCTTCTAAAATTTTCAAATTCTTTCAGAGTCATCTGTGCTAGGAAGAAGATAAATCTGATTACTACTTCATTCTCTCACAAAGCAGTTAAGAAAGCTTCAAACTGCATTGAAATAGATAATAAATCTTCAATATCATTTAAAAAGTTGAAATACAGGTTTCTGTGTTTATGTGTCATTTTATATAATGCCATCTTCCTTTTTAATACATTTTATTAGGTCATAAAGTAAAATACAAAGCAAATAGTAGGACACAAAGTGGAGGGAAAAGGGAAAGGAAAGTGAGGGGGAGAGGGAAAAAAAAAAGACATTGACTTCCAACTTCCTCTGTTGCAGTAGAATAAAGCATTCCATAATAGTATAAACTAGCCATTTCTATAACAACAAATCAATCTAATTAGTAAAGCCCAAAATCAAAGTTTCATTTTTTTCCATCTCAAGCACAAAGTCCAAAAGCGGTATCCATGTAGAAACAAAAGTACTTATATTCTTTTCTTTAGTCAAAACAGTCAATTTAGCCATCTTTGCCAACTCCTATATATTGCCATATTCCTGAAATAACTTCCTGATAATTTATAAAAACACAGTAAAACAGTTACTTTTCCACCAACTCCAAAAATCTTTATTTTAAATTACATAGTCCTTTTGCCAGTCATATTTACGTAAGTGCTAAAAGCTTTCTTAAAGGCCAAAGAAAATAGCTAAATTTTGAAAGTGACCAATAAAATAAACACAGGATCCTTTTATGAATTGTGTGTGTCAAACAAATATCTCAGATTAATTTCTTAAATTTATTTGAATTTATTTAAAAAAGTAGTATTATCTCTGCTGGTTGTTCAAAAAGAAGAACAGAATAAAAATCTACAGTGAATAAATTCATTGCAAAATTTCAAGAATTTTTCTACAGGAAACTTGAATATTTAAAAAAGAAGAATATCCGTCAGTTGTTACTGATCCTGGGCCATGTCTGTACCAAATTACACTGCTAAATGGCATAATGAAAAAAACTTTTATAAATTAACAAAATAGAAGTGCAATTTAGCTTTTCCAAAGCTTTCTAGTTTAAAAAAAATGAATGACTGCAAATTTTATTTTTTTATTTTTATTTATATATCAAATTAAGAAACTGCCCAGCTCACCCAATCATATTAGTATCCCAGTAGGAGGCAACTAAAACAAGAATACAATAATTAAAGTTAAAAAGGCAGGGGAAGGACCTTCAAGTCACCAACCTAAGGTTATGTGCTCCTCTCCAAGCCCCAAGCAAGTCAGCAGAGCCAGGTTTTCAGATACTTCTAAAAGGCCAGGAAAGTGGAGTCCCACCTCACCTCATGGAGAGAGAGAATATTCCAAAGGGTAAGAGAAGTAAGTAAGTCAAAATTAAATAAATAATTTTGACTTACTTACTTCTCTTATCTTTTGGAATATTATTTATTTGTATATATCAAATTTAGAGACTGTTCATCTCACTGACAGAACAAGTGAGTAACATGCTTTCCTGGCCTGATTGGATGGAATGGGCCAATATAATGGGGAAAAGATGATACCACAGATAGCCAGTCACCATGCCATGTAGGGCTTTAATAGTCATAACCAACACTTTGACTTGCCTCCAGAAGCAAACCAGCACCAAATATGGCTCATGTAGCAAAAGTGTTACATGCACCATCCTTGGGATATCCAAAATTACTCACTCTGCCACATTCTGTATTAGCTGAAGCTTCCAGATACTTTTCAAGGGTAGTACCATATTAAGTGCATTGCTATAGTCAAAAAGGGAGATGACCAGGGCATGAGTGACTGAGAGAAGGGCCTCCCTATCCAGGAAGTGATGTGATTACCTCACAACATTAAATTGTGTTGCTCTGGAACTGAGAAACCATCAAACACCACATGACAATTCGTGGAGTTTAAATATGGCTTAAAGTAGAACAATTCTGGAACTGGAGGCAGTATGAATTTGTTCCAGGAATAATCATCACTACTCTAATATGTGCTCCATGGATCCAAGTAGTCTTCTTTGAGCTTTGTCATCTTTATGCCAAGATAGCCCAGTGAGAAAGAAAATTTGGTAATATGTTTGCCAGCTTGACTCAAGCAAGATGAATAAACCTGCTATACAATGAGCAAGTACATTTATTAATAAAGGCTTTAGACTTCTTGACAATTTAATATGGAAGGGAACTGTTTCACCAGCCAAAGTGTGTGATTAATCAGAATGTCAAGAATGAGCAAAAATCACCTAACAAGTTATCCCAAAAGGAAATTAAATGCTAATCACGTTTTCTTCCTTGAGCAGATTTTGAAGCTTTAGAGAAAACAGGGACATATTCCAAAGATTTGTAGGAGGATTCAGCTATTAATATAATAATCAGATGCACACACACACAAATCTCTGACAGTTTTATTATAAATTCTGCTGGTCTGTTTTAGGATAATATATCCAAAACACATTTTTCCCACCCGAAAAAAATCATTTCAGTATATTTCACACAATCATTATATATTTAGACAATTATAGATAGTTTTCCAGACAGGTAGAAAGGATTACTGTGTCCTTTATAACACATAGGATTCAAGTCTCCTTACATAAGTTTTGAGATGTTTAAATAGTGGTCACTGGTGTAAATGCTGAAGAATCTAGTCTAAAGCCTACTTCTTACTGAGATAGTAAACTATAGCCTCTGTTATAACTGTTGCGGGGGGTTCTATATTACTGAACCGTATGGTAGTTGAACAAACTAACCACAGAAAATATACCCTGTCAAAAAGTCATAATTCAAATTACTGGATGAAAAAAGTAATGAAAATACCATATAAAGAAGAGCTTATACTATATAGCCCCATCATATGCCAACTCTACCCCTTCCAGAGTCTACATACTTGGTAACTGAATGAATTCTAGGAATGTACTATCCATTTGACTCCTCAGCTTAGAAGAAGGGGAAGAAAGGAAATGGATCCTACGCATGATCTTTGATGTATGTGTAATATTTTTTGTTAAGTATCAAATGTGCAGCTACTGGTTTGAGTGACAATCATGAAATGTGGCAAATTGATGGAGATATCCAATGTGATCAGGTCTTAACACAAAATGCATGCTAAGAAAAAAATGCATAAACATTCATCCCATACCTTGATATTTTTGCTTCTTTCTGCCAACTATATTTTCTCAAAGGAAAAACATCTGAGTGCTTACAGCCTGAAATACACCACTTACTGAAAAAAAATGAACCATGAACTCTTTTGCTTTCTTCCCTTCTTTGCAGATAAAAAGATGAATGTGTTAATCTGAGCAAAAAGCTTCCCAGAAGATCTCTTTCTAAGCTTTCTCCTTTTTTCCCTGAGAGATTATATAATTCAATCAAGCATTCCTGAACAATAAGGAGGGGTCAGTAAGTCTGCTTTCTCCAAGTGATCAATCTGGCTCTACTAAATGTCCTCTAATAAAAAGAGAGTTCAGCTATTATATGGGAGAAAATGTATTGCTCTAATGAAACACAAGGTTTAAAATGAATTGTACCATAACTTTTAAAAGTAAAGGTATACTGAGTTAGCTGAGTAAAAGCTTCTATGCCTTGATATCAAGAAATCACTCTCAACTGAGGATCTTGCTGCTCCATTACTAGAATATACAACATAATTACTAAAAGCTATTAGCTGCAGTATCCATAGAAGGCAGGGTAAATTAGACTGATAAAAGCAGCATAATGGCAAAAGCCTACATCTTTTCTGCAAGCTTCACAATATCATACATAGTACATATATGAAGGGGGAGGAGCTTGTTGTGCAACATAGAATATTTTTTTTGCAGAATGAAGGTCATCACTAGTCATTAGTAATATAGTCCTTAAATCTGTTTTCCAGCTTTTGAAATTGGTGATCTCCATTACATTTTGTGACAGTGAATTCTACAGGGAACTATTAGCTGTAATTAAATATCTTCTTCCATCCTGGACATCTTGGATCAGATACCAGGAATTATGTTCTGAGCTCAAACAGTTTCAGCCCAGGATCTTGAGGGTCTCCCTTCTAATTATGACAAACATTGCAAGATCATCTAAATAGCATTTATTCCTCCATCAGCACCACTGATCCTTAAAGTTCTAACCAATTAACTTTGACTTCTTCCATTACAAATGGATAGTTTATTTAGCCTTTAATAATCTTATACAAAATGTTATATGGACAGCTTTCCAGAGTTCTAAGGATTCTGTGGGAAATAAAGAATCAGCTTTTTCCATGAAAAGGGAAAGGACAAAACATGTTAGAAAATTATTTTTCTCCCAACATGACAGAATGTCTTTTACAGAATTGTGAGTAGAACCTTTATAGAAAAGATTCCTCATTCCAAGAGTACAGAGAAGCCTGAGAAAGACACTCAGAGTAACTCCACCTTAATTTTTCAAAGTAAAGTTGTTCTAGAAAATTGTTATGGCAGACTTTTGAGATTCTGCTAGATTCTTACTAACTGTTAAGATCCTTCCATAATTCTAAGTGATTCCTGATTCCTGAGTTTGCCAGAGTCAGAGGATGTAACAATACAGGAGAAAATGAACTTGTTTTCAGACACTTGCAGGATAGCCAGAATGCCTTCAATGAATAGCCATTGGATTGCAAATGTTTGTGACTGACTGCAATATCTTTAGTGCAATGGTAACATTTTCTCCATGTGTGCTAGATCTGATACCTACATTTTTGCTGAACTTTCAATTCAGACAACATTCAGTTATTACCCTTGAAGCAAATGCTTTCTCACATTCTGATGTTAAACTATTGATAAAACAGATCAATAACTTTGCCCAGAAAATAGACTGCTTTGGGAAGTATGCTCACATACTAATAATTTGGTTTACAATGAAAGGTAGAAATTGTGCACTATATATATTCAAAAAGTAATACATTCAAGTTCATGGTAAATAGGAAGCAATTAACTTCCCAATGTTTCTTACCATACTTATCCCTATGAAACAAATTATTTCAAAGAAAATGTGAGTCACACACATTTTAAGTCTAAAAGAGTGAGGTAGTGTAGTATCATAGTGCTATACTTTGCTCAGTCTAACAGTCTATAGTCTGTTAAATGGGAGTGCCTAATTGTGGGTGAAAGAGAACAACAAGCCTGAAGACAGCTGTCTTTAATTAATGGCTGCACTTCTGAAAGCTTCAAAGGAGTTTAGAAACTTCTGATCATCAAAAAAATCTGGAAGTCAAAGATATGAAAAGTGTATTTCAAAGGGGTTGGCACTGTATTAAAAAAGTGAATTATTATCTCCATACTGTGTTCTCTACAAGTTACAGAATTCTTTAGTTACATTTATATGCAGTGTATTAGTTGGACTTCATGAGATCAAAAAATGTAAATATAGAAATAATTTTATTATATGTTTTGATTTACTTCACTGACAAGAATCAATGTGTCGTTACATCTCTTGAGGTGCAAAGATACAGAAAAATATTTTTAATTAGTAGGGACTTAACATGTCTTATTGTTTTGTTTATAGAATTAGGTTACACTTTAAGAAATTATAAATAATTACAGTTCTGCAGTTTAGGGATTTTATATTTTATTGTATGATATTTGTACACTGTACACTGTTGTATACTGTAATAACAGTGCACTAATTGGTCTTATTTTATACCCCACATTTATTTCATTCAAACTTGTTAGATTTTGTTCCACTCCTGCAATTATATCATGGAAAAATCTTTTTTACTTATGTTCTAGTATGAACCAATTAACTTACAGATCCTGAAAACATAGAAAAAATTATATGCATTTTATATTGTAATTCATTTTCAATGCTATAAAAAACCGCATCCAATAAAAACTGAATGTAAAACCGTCTATATTAAAAAACACAATATATAATATATAGCAGGGGTGTCAAACTGCCGGCTCGCGGGCCAGATGTGTCATCAGGAAACCATGCCCACCCCATTGCCAGCAATGGTGAAAAAGCTCCGATACGTTGCACAATGTCACGTGACATCTCGAGTTTGACATGTCTGATATATAAGGACAATTATTTTGCAACAATAACAATAATATTCATAATATAATATTCCACCAATCAAGTGGAAAGCTGGATGTCTCAAATGTCTCACTGAAGCCCACCAACCCATGCTGACTGGGGTTGTGGTCCTCAAATCTTACTTAGCATCCTCCTAATAAACCCAGTTTGTTCAAGAGATAAGATTGAGAGGTTGAAATTAATTTTGCAAGAAGTGTTTCATGAGGGGTTTTACCTACAAGACAGTTAAACAATAATATAAAAAATGTGTTAGACCTTTTGGAATACTTGGAGCAACATAATGAAAATAAGCTGCATTAATATTTTTAGTCCCAGAGAAGGTCTTCGATATTTGAATTAGGCATTTGGGTTTAATGTTTTGGAAGATATAAATTTCGGAGAGAATTTTATTAAATGGCTAAGATCAGAGAAAGCACAAATAATTATCAGTGAGATGAAACAAAATCTTTGAGATATAAAAAGAGACAAAACAGGGATACTCAATGTCTCCTATTTATTTTCATTCCTGAAATACTGAATAGAAATATCAGGCAAGACAAGAGTATTTGTCTTGCCTTTAAAAAGATACTTATCAATTAAGGGCATTTGCTGATGACATGGTGTTGATTTTTAAGAATCCACTAAAGCGGTAGTTTTCAATCTGTTGTCTGTGGAACCTTGGGGGCTACTACTGTATGTTGTCACAGTGAATCCACAAAGGCTTAGAAAAATGTTATGTTTTAAATTGTGAGTTAAGTCTTGGGGGCCATGGTCATGGTCCATGGCCACAGAAGGTATTTAAAGGGGGGTCCATGGTGAATAAAAGGTTGAAAACCAGTGCATTAAAGGGAATATAAACATTAATGGAAAATTAAAATAATTTGGTACACTAGCAGGATCTAAAATTAATAATCAGAAGACAATGATGTGAACAAAAACATAAAATAGATTATTAAACAGAATTGATCAAAAATGTTTTCTTCAGATTTCATTGGTCCAGTGATTACATTTTAAACCTATTCATAAAATTCTTCCTCAGCAATTAAACAAACTCATACTTTTAACTAGCTATCTACCATCTGTCTATCAATCTAAGAGTCTCACATACATAGAAAATTATTTGATCTCTCATCTTCATGTTCTTGCAACTGTGGTACAAACAGTTCTGCTAAACAGTTTAAAGGGCATATCCCCATGCTGTTACCTTTAACTTGTCCAGCCCACACACGCCTCATTGAAAATTTGCTACTGATGCAGAAATGAAAACGTATTTGAAAACAGGACTTCATGGAAACACTTCCAGGTGTGGAGTTTTGTTTTGTTGGCTTAATACTAAATTATTGCTTTCTGATTCTGAATGCGGGCATAATGCTAAAGCACCCAGCAATAAAATAAAATGAGTCTCAATCAGGTCAGAGAGGTTTGAACAGCAATAGCAGAGTTCTAGCTTCAGACTCATAATTCTGTCTCCAGTTTCCTATCACTTGTTGCTAAGGAGGAAGATATTGGGAAACTGTCCTCTATTCCTCCAGCTTTACAGCATTACACATGATTATAGCAATCTGTTTTTAAAAAATCAATTCCTCATTGCCTCTTACTCCTTTAGATGCTGTCCTACCTTTTTCGGGAAAGGATCTGATTTCTCCTATATCCAATTCATTCTTCTTCATAGAAGCAGGGAAAAAAACTGATTTTTAATAATTTGATTAAAAGTTTTTTTTTTTAAAAAAAAAAACAAAGATAAAAACTACTACAAACTAATACAAAGAAAGGAAAAAAATAAAGAAATTAAGGAGAAAGCTAAAATTGCAAGAAATAAAAAGTAAAGAAAAATATATAAATATATAAATAAGTAGCTTCAAATCTTATTTATAGTAGTTATAAGTACAATTATAATTTTACTTCTTTTTTAAAAATTACATCATGACTCTCTTCTTTCTACAGTCTGTTTAATCATCAAAATCATAAATCACAAGTTCATATTTGTCTGTTTTAAGCAAAAAGTCTATAAGGATCTCTAGTCAGTAATAAACATAGAGATTGTGCTTTCTGTGATCAGACAAGTCAATTTGGCCATCTCAGCAAATTCCATCATCTTCACAAACCATTCCTCCATTGTCGGTATTGCCAAATTGTTCCATCTTTATGCACACAATAATCATGCTGCAGTTATCGTATACAAAAACAAATTTTTTTTCCCAACACTTGGTTCATTAGCCCCAAAAGAAAGACTTATGGCCTCAACTATATATTAATCTTTCACAAATAATTGGGAGTTAAAGCAAGACTACTATTACTATTGGAACTACTTTTGCTTTCTTTTTCCACAATTGTTCTGATTTTATTTGCAGGTCTTTGTATTTTGTTATCTTCTCTAGTTCTTTCTCCACTATTCTCTTGTCTCCAGCTACTGACAATTGTTCAGTCTGGAGTATAATGTGGCAGGTGCCTGTTGGTTTGAATTCTAAATTCTACAGCAGTTTAGTTTCTTAATTTTCTATTGATTTTCTGTTTTATGGTCCTACCAGTTCTTGCTTGCAGACACATGGAATTTAGTAGATCTTCCAGTGCATCATTGATGCTACTTTGTTTGTACAGTAGTCAGCCTGTGCAATCTTCTTGCAGTAGCTACCCAGGTTCGGTGCAGAAATGGCACTTGCTATCTGTTGCTGTCATCTCAATTCTGGATTTATATTCATTTGTTCTTAAGGCTTGGTCTTGTGCAGCCAGCATTAGCCCTTCTGACTCTTTGCAGATTCAGGCTATCTGTTGATATTCTGCCTTAGTTATGTGTCCCTCTTTCCATTTTTTGTACTTATTCTTTTTGCCTTTCAGTTTATCAGAAATATCTTTGTGCCACCATGCTGGTTTCTTCTTGAATTTCTTGCTTTTCTTTTTCAGTGGTATTGTGTTGGACTGGGCTTTTATTATTGTATTTTTCAGTATTTCCCATGCTTCTTATTATTGTATTTTTCAGTATTTCCCATGCTTCTTTTCCCTTTTAAGATTTTTATCCATGAAATTTTCCTTAGAGTCTCTCTGAGTTTGTTAAAATCAGCTCTTTTAAAGGTTAAGGCACTGGTTGGATTATATTCTATTGCTTGTGTTTGCATTATGTTGAAATCCAGTATGATGTTGTCACTCTCGTCCAAGGTTCTGGCAATTTCAATTCCCTCTATCACTTCTATTAGTAAAAATTAGTTCCAGTATAGCTTTTCCTTTAGTTCCCTCCTGTATTTTTTGGATGACAAAGTTGGTTAGGAATCTGTTCGATTTCCCACTTGCTGCAAAGTTTGTCTCCCAGTTGATATACTGTAGTATGTTTTCTACATACATTTATTAATGATTAGCAAAGAGTTCATCTATTTCTTCTGCTTGGTTGGGTGGCCTACAGCAACATCATTCTTTTTTCCTTTTATATTCACCCATATGATTTCTAGGAGGTTTTCATGCTTAGTTTTGTGTATTTCTGTAGAGATGTAGTAATATAATAATAATAATAATAATAATAATAATAATAATAATAATAATAATAATAATAATAATAATAANCAGGAACCCTACACCATTTCAGACAAACGGCTGTCCAGTCTCTTCTTAAAAACTTCCAGTGTTGGAGCATTCACCACTTCTGGAGGCAGGTTGTTCCATTGGTTAATTGTTCTAACTGTCAGGAAGTTTCTCCTTAGTTCTAGGTTGCTTCTCTCCTTGATCAGTTTCCACCCATTGCTTCTCGTCCTGCCTTCAAGCGCCTTGGAGAATAGCTTGACTCCCTCTTCTTTGTGGCAGCCCCTGAGATATAATGCAATTCCGCCTCATGTTTTGTTGGGTCTGTTTCTTTTAAATAGTTCATATCCTTCCATAGGTACATTCCAGACATGAGTTTCAACCCACTAGGTTTCAGTAATGGCAACTATATCATATCTACCTTCATGTGCTACTACTTCAAGTTTACCCTGTTTGTTCCCTAAACTTTGAGCGTTAGTATATAGGCATTTGAGTCCTTTATTGGTCTTGGGTATGTTTCTTGTATTTCCTACTTTGTAACTGGGATTTCCATCCTTTCTATCACTCTCTATTTCATTATGTTTTTCTTTCTTTTTTCTCTTTATTCCCTTCCTCTTTATGTGATTGTTCATATAGTGGTTTTTGGTTGGAATTAGGTTCTCTGCTATTTGGGTAGTTTTCAACTTGTTGGCTGCATCAGCTACCACATCAGTTAGTAATCTGAAAGTTGTTAGTAAACAGGAATTCAGTCTATAGTTGCCTGGTGCTGCCCTTTTGCTGGATCTTTCATTATCAAGTAGGCTTTATCAGATGTTAACTATTCTTCAATTTCACCCCCTTTCAGTATGTTGTTAAACTACTTGGCAATGAGTAGGTGTAGACCACGGGTGCCAAACTGCCGGCTCACAGGCCGGATGCATCATGCTGAAACCGTGCTCACCTCAGCTCCAGCAATGGGGAAAAAAGTTGTAATACATCGAACACATCACATGACATGGCAAGTTTGACACCCCTGGTGTAGACCAATCAGATGTTGCAACCAAAATCCATGCAGTTCATCTTCACCTGGTGCTGACCAATTCTTGATTTTTCTTACTCTTTTCCCCACTATTTCTGCTGTTATTACCAGTCCTTTCATTTCAGCTGATGTTTTATTCTTATCCACTTTCTTTAACCAAGCTGCATTGTGTTATAATTCTTTGGGTTATTCTATATCTGTACCCAAAATTGCAGTCTATTCATTGATGGATTGAAGATTGGATTGAAATTGGAGATTCTGCCTATGCTAATCTTCTTGGCTATACCTATTATTTATTATATATATATATATACTATGAGCTTCTCACATAGTGGATATGTATGGATAGACTAAAATAACTGGTAACCAAAAAAAACCCTTCTCTTATAAATTCTAGATCACTGCTGTTTATAATTTTTCTTGTGTGGTGGAGGTGGAGAGGGTATTTGTTATTTAAGAACATGAATATTACATTTATAAAAAAGATGTAAACAATTTATCATATGCATATAGCTTTGCTAAAAGGAAAATCTTGCATTACTAAAGCTGAAACCTTTGCTAGTCACCTTGGGAAATGCTGGTGGAAGAAGCTGCAGTAGAAAATGTAAATGTAATGGTTACACTTGAAAAACAGCATTTACATTTTCTTTTCAATTCAGTTCATCAGTAAATATTAAGTCTAAACAGACAGTTTCAGGAAGAACTCTAACTGGTGATTATGGAGAGTACCTGAAGGCAAAACTAAATGTTTCAAGCTGATATTGTAATAATAATAACAAAAAAGTGACTATTTTAATGGAGACAAGCAGTTTTTGCATCAGGAAAAATAATTCAGAAAATAAGAGCAGCTGTGTGAACACGAACGTAACATCTTTTTTCCCAAACATTTCCTTACACCTGTGCACATGCACAGACACGCAGCACATTTTTGTGGAGCCCAGTTCAATTACAGGTAGCCCTCAACTCACAGCAGTTGATTTAGTGACCGTTCAAAGTTACATCACTGAATAAAGTGGCTTATGACCATTTTTCACACTTACGACTGTTCCAGCATCCCCATGGTCCTATGATCAAAATTCAGACAGTTGGTAATTGATTCATATTTATGACAGTTGCAGTGTCCCAGAATCATGTGATAACCTTTTATGATATTCCAACAAGCAAATTCAATGGGGAAACCAGATTCACTTAATAATATTGTTACTAACTTAACAACTGTGGCAAGAAAGTTTGTAAAATGAAACAGAAGTCACTTAACAAATGTCTTGCTTAGCAGCATAAATTTTACGCTTAACTGTGGTCTCAGGTGAAGGACTATCTGTATTATTATTGGGTAAATCTCTTGCTTCAAAAGAAAGTTGGCAGAGTGAAAGTGAAATTACAGCCAGGATACACCAAGATTGTGCTATTCCTAAGGCAACTTTTCTTTGCTTTATTCCATAATACATTTAAAAGGTGAAAAATGTTATGTAGTTGTCTTCCTAGAGCTTAAATCATGATCACATTTAAGAATGTTGGCATGAAGTTTGTAGTCCAGAATAAATTATGAATATTTGCTGGCAAATGGAGGAAGCATGTGGAGAGAATGGGCTTTTCAAAAATAATCGTGAAAAGAATATAAAATAAAATGCAGTGAGTGGGGCTTTTATTTGCTTATTATACAAAGCATAGGAAAACAATTTAAACAGGATGATTGATATGCAACAATGAAAAGTCAAATATTAAACTTACTATGAATATTAATATTACATTTAGAGAAAATTAGTAAAATATGCTTTTCCACTGGTATATTACTCCAGTGCTGATTGCCAAAATAGATAGTTAGATAATTATATAGATAAAATAGATAATTTTTATTCTCAAAGCTCCTGTAATAATCAGGTCAGATCATTTCTTTCGTAGTGTCATGGAAGAAAGAAGAATGGAGTTGAACTCTGAAAAAGAAAGAAAATGGTTTATTGAGCGGCAATCATCGGATTCCAAATTACAGAGAAAATAGAATGCAATTACAGGAAAAATGTACGTTTTAATAGAAAAATAAGGTTCACTATGAAAAAAATTGATTGGTTTATATTTTCAGGGGCTTGTCAATGATTTGTTACTATTTTTAGGGCTCCTGAACTTGACAGTGATTGGCTGTTATTTTTAAAAGGCTTAGGAAGAATGCCTGACTTTCAGCATTGAATATTTTAATATATAATTTGTTATTGAGCCAAATATATGAATAAATGCTAGTTGATTGTTTAAAGGAATGGAATCTTACAGATTAGGTTGATTAGGGTAGGAATGAATACCTTTCATCTAAGTTCATTGAATCAAAGTAAGGAAAAATTCCAGCGACAAGATTTTTTGGTTAATCTATTGTATCTGTTCAACTATAGCCTTCTTTAATTGCCCGTAACCAGTCCCCAGTAATTTGCTTATTAAGTAACCTTTTTGTTAATAAATAAAACAAAAGGGCAAGAGGTATTTATACCATAGTTAGTCTTTAGATATTTGGGAAGCTTCTAATTTTATTGCTTAAACTTTTTTTCCCATTACAGTAGCAAAATTCTTCCATTCAATTTTGTCCAATTCTTGGAGACTGCCTTGACAAATCTGCAGTTTTCTTGGCAAGGTTTTTCAAAAGTGGTTTGCTGTTGCTTCCTTCCTAGCGGTCATGGCCTGGCTAGGCGAGGGACGCGGCCGGCGGCCCAGCGGCTTGGCGGCGGCCCAGCGACCCGGCGACCCAGCGGCTTGGCGGCG
>NW_015387056.1:513467-526398 GCF_001527695.2 Protobothrops mucrosquamatus | reverse complement strand
ATTGGCCTAGGGAATTTTAGTGGGGTTTTTAAGGGAAATTTTAATTATTAGGCCATTACAAATATTTCCTTTTAATCTGGTTTTAATTTGATATTTACTGTAATATTGGTTTTATAAGGCTGTCAGCCGCCCTGAGTCCGGTAAGGAGAAGGGCGGGATACAAATCAAATAAATAAATAAATAAATAAATAAATAAATAAAGGTGAGTGGTCCAAGATCACCAACTGGCTTTGTGCTTAAAGTGGGACTAGAACTCACAGTCTCTTGCTTCTAGCCTAATGCCTTAACCACTACACCAAACTAGCTGTCAGTAATGTTATAAAGCTCAACTATTCTGGAATATAAATTATTACTGAATGAAACAAATCATAGAGATTGGATCTTATTTTCTGCCAACTGTTTCTCTCCCACATATCACCTAACATTATAGGCTTACAATGTGTGCATAATCGAGTCTGTATTTCACAGCAGGCAAAGTCATAAGGACTTGCACCATCCAAATTTTGGTTCTCTTAATCTAAGTGTTTTATGATATTAAATTTTATTTTGTTTTGTTGTAGATAAGAAGATATTTTTGAAGTTAATAGAAAAAGTTGTGATTTAATTTGAATTATTATACTGGCTACTGTTGTTAATTATTGATCATTGATTCAATTACAATAATAATTAAATTTATTGCATATGTAGTGTTGATTTGCAAACTGTATCCTATTGTCATATTCTGGTTTCATACATTTCATTCTTGTGACTTTTCTCAAAGTCAAAAGTATGTCAAAATTCCTTTGTATGTCTATGTGTAACACATACTGTAGTTTCATACATATTGTAAAGGTGCAATACAATCAAAAGTCATTGATTAAGATGGGTGGGAAAGAAAGAAAGAAAGAAAGAAAGAAAGAAAGAAAGAAAGAAAGAAAGAAAGAAAGAAAGAAAGAAAGAAAGAAAGAAAGAAAGGAGGGAGGGAGGGAAGGAGGAAGGAAGGAAGGAAGGAAGGAAGGAAGGAAGGAAGGAAGGAAGGAAGGAAGGAAGGAAGGAAGGAAGGAAGGAAGGAAGGAAGAGAATGAAATCCCATAACAAAGAGCTAATAGGTTATACTTAGGGCTATATTTAGTTATATTTAGTTATTTTATTCTTCTTTAAATGGTTTGTTCTGTAGAAACATGCTTAGATATGTATTTACATTTCCAATTTTTATTTGTAATGAATCATTTTAATAATACAGGACATATCTGTGCTAATTATATTAATTAATCAACATTTGCAATGCATAAAGACTTTTAGTTCCTAAAATAATATCCCATAATACCGCTTGTAACAATATTATATAAGAAAATGTATTGATTTACATCCTGTCTTTTCTAAAACAGAAAACTCATCATCTCTGAGATTAATTACCACTATACAATAAATACTCATATTTTAGTTTTTCTTTGACTAAGGCTATGTCTTTGAAAGCCAAAATTTAAACGATTATTTTCAATAATTTGGTGTAGCTATAATTTAAAGAATAAAAAACTTAAATTATATTTATGAGTGTATTAGAAATACTAAAAACATAACCCTTTTTAATATATATTTACATATAAGTCCTCAGTTTTATATGCTTCATCCATGACACACATTTAACGACACACATTTGCTTGACCTTTATTGTTATAATTGATCCAGAAAAAATATTTATATATTCCCCTAAATATTTCACTTACTGTTCTATATTTTGCACAATTTGTCACAAAAACTTTATTCTTACATTATATTCCTTGCACCGTTACATGCATAACTATCACTGACTCATGAAAATCTATTTTCTATGTATTTACAAAGACTATCGGCCATTTATTCCTCAACTCCATTACATACGTTCTGACCATCTTCATATATATATTATTCCCTTCACATCTTTAAACATTTCATAGACACATAAACATTCTATCTTTTCTTTTTATTCGTTTGTTCAATTCTTTGCCTCTTACCTCTTACATTAAAAGGTTCAAACTTCCACAAGGTACATGCTAATATAAGAAAAATCCATGGATTTATAGATGGCAGCCAATATAGTTAAGTCCAGAGTTTTGTATCTCAAATATCATAGCAGTGAGTAAGGTTACAACGTGTAGATGATCATATCTTAAGGTCATTATGTTATGGAGGAGGCTAACAAGAGAAAGATTAGGCAGTAGGGGAGTAGAATTTGCACAGATTAAAATTTCTCAACTATTTTTTAATTGAATGAAACTTAATATATAATATAAAAATGAAAGGACTCATCACTCTCCAAAACATTCCAAAATTTATCAAAATCTAAGCAATGAATACATACCAAGAATGTACTAGTTTGTTCAAAAGTGCCATGATATTATACCCACTCAAATTATCCACTATAATTTCTGTCTTTCTGAGCTCCTGCCTCTGCATTTAGTGGTGTTAGCCTTCATCATGCCACAGATTGTCAATAATCTTTCACTGAGGTTCATCAATAATTACAAAAGCTTAGTATTATTAATCTATAATATTATATGTATTTTATCTTACAAATATCAGTTAATAGTTATTTGATTGATATAACCTGATATTCAAAATCAGAAATGAGGAGGTGATAAGCCGCCTGGGAAAGCCAAAGAAAATCATCAAAACAATTAAAAAATGAAAGTTAGAATATTTTGGACATGTGATGCCACACCCAGAAAAATACGGCATACTCCATTTAATCCTCCAGGGAAAGATTGAAGGCTAGCGAGGTCCAGGCAGAAGAACATCATGGCTTCAAAATCTAAGGGATTGATTTGGACAAAACTCAGCAGCACTTTTTCATGCAGCTGCTGATAAAAACAGGATCACTAACATGATCGCCAACGTCCAATAATGGATATGGCACAAGAAGAAGAAGAAGAGGAACCTGATATTATGCACTACTGCTATATACAGTAATCATAAATGTAGGATATAGGAACAAAATGCATCTCTTTCTTAAAATAATATTTTTGTGATTAGAAACTTGATATCTTAGATAACCTTTATTTGTTACCCTTATACCATTTCAGTTCTGTGTAAATATAATATCACTCAAAAGTAAAGCCACAAATTGGTTCCCTTTCCTTCCCCTTCCCCTCCCCTTTTCTTTCCCCTTCCCTCTTCCCATCCTCTTTCCTCTTTTCCTTGCCCTTTCTTCTACCAAAATTAAGATATTTATAGCCAATGCTGATTTTACAGTTCTAATAGATAAAATCAGCTACAGGAAAAGATCAAATGAAGGCACAACATGCACTTTAATCCTCTCAAAGTGTCATTTCTAATAAGATCAAAAAAATGTTCAACCAAAGCTTATTGCTGTAATGAAATCCTTTCTCTGGGTTTTATTTCTAAATTCTTTGTTAAATGTAAGAGATGCTTAGACATGCTGTTGTTTTTTTGTGAAATGTGTTGTGAATCTTACTAAGTGACATCCTTATATATCCTTATATAAAATTATATCCAATCTGACAAATAGCTGCAACATATTTAACTAAATTCACATTAGCTAATATGAATCATAAATAAATGTATTTTTACTGAATAATAATGGAAGCAAAAGACAGACAATTCTAAAGCAATGCACTGATTTTTTAAATTATTTTTTGGAGGGAAGACTTTAAATCCACACACCCTCTACTCCTATTTGAACAGTTATATTATTGCTTTGCATCATTTATATTTAAACATATACATATATGTTCAAATACTTTTAAAACCAAAAATGTGCAAATGGCATCCCTTTTTAACTTAAATGCGAATTGACATTCACATAGTCTGAATTATTGATCTCAAAATTATCCAAAACTAATTCAACAAATTGTACTAACCAGAATCCAAAGAACCATTGCACATTTTCTATAATAGTCAAAAACTTTAAACTTTTCTGAATGCATGAATATGAGAAGTAAATCCACAGAGATAAGATTCTTACACTTATAGCATGAATTTACATAATGCTGCCTTTATCTTCTTCCTGCATTAGTTAAGATTCAAATGATATGGAAGTTAATTAGAAATTTGATGAACAACTATATATAACATATTATGAATTCTAAAATGTATGTGATCTGAAAAACTGTTTATAAAATAGTATCAAATTTAGACTCCTGAAGATCATTAAGACCAGATCCAAACTTTACTCATTTGAATCTTGGGTCCCTGAATATTTGATTGAATGCCTCTTAGCTTGCAGGGAGTGAAATATTTGCTATATATATTTTTGAAATCATACTGTATTGAGAGGGACTATGACCTGCTGCCCATGGATCCTAAACACCTACCAGCCCGCCAAGATGCAAAGTTATTTATATACTGTTAATCTTTTTTATATAAATAGGAAGCATACGGAGCTCAATGTTAATATCAACTAGAGCAACTAAGGCTAATAAATTATTAAATAAATATTTGATGAGATCTCACTAACATCTAATAAGCTTTTGATGGTCTTATGCAACATACCTTTTATTAATTCATGCATGCATGCATGCATACACAGAGAGAGAGAGAGAGAGAGAGATTGAGAGAGACAGAGAGACAGAGAGATGAACATTCAATTAATCGCCACATAGAGTTACTGCCTGCTTATCAGGCACTAAGGAAGTGGGAACAACAACGTAACAACTCACAACAAGTGCAACGGACTCAGCCTACGCAAGACCAGAACTGCTGTCTCATGCAACAGCAAAGAAATACGACCGGCAAAGGGGAGAAATCCCCAGCACGATTCGTACAGGAGTCAATGATGGGAGGCGGGGTGCCACACTCACAACAAGGGGGGGGGGCACAAGACAGGAGGCACTGGGGGATTATCCTATAGCAAAGTGTACCCAGATACATCCAAAGCGGGCAAAGAGAGTGACAATAAGAGAGGCGGTGATCCCTGAACTTACAAATATACAGAGGGATGCGAGACTATTAGAAGCAATACGGTCAACTGGGGCAGGTAGACCGGTGATGCGTTCTATGAGCAGAGCGCACAAACTGCCAGTCTTATGAGCAGGCTTTCAAACCTCTGGCATTCCACTCTGACGACGTTGGCAGTTAGCCGACGAAAGCTAAGTTTATCAAACAGTTGTTAGTTTATTAAACAGTTGTTTTTATATTTATCCCGGTGTTCGACTACTTTTCTCAACATATATATATTGGAAAATATTTCTTTTACTAAAAACCGTTTTATATCACTAAATGTTAATTCTGAAATATGTAGTTTAAATATATAGGAAGTTCACCAAGCTGCTAATACTATCAGCTTTATCCATATTTATCTCTGAAACTGAACTGTTTTTGCTTCTAATGAAAATTTCAAAAGCATACAGAGAAAAGGCACAATATCAACTGTTTAGATTAGAAACAAACATACAATAAATTCATGAGAAAGCAGGAAGAAGTCAGACATCCTTCAAATACTCTATGTGGCAATTGTCCCATTACATTGTACATGCAGGTGGTACTCATTTCAAAGTGATGGTTGACTAACTTGGCAGAATCCACCACCAGATGGTGTATCCTAGTGGTATGAATAAAATGTATTTAATTAAACCAAATTGCTCTGTGCTTACCTTTCATCTCCTGTGCCTAGGTCAATAGTACATACCAAATTAGAAATAAAAACAGTGAAGACTGCGTAGAAGAATTCTGACATGTTTGTTATTCAGAAAGGTTCAGAATATTCTTGGTCAAAGAGACAATATATATTAGCTGGCCCATGATCCGAAACACTCACTGCTCCTAAGAAAGTGTTTTATTCACACATGATGATTCAGATTTTTAAAGAGATTTGCTTCTTTGCACTGTATAAAAAATGCTTAATTTCATTTTAAAGAAGGTATTAGTCAAACACATCGGGGTTGTTTTAAACCCTGCTACATTATTTATAAAAAAGGAAAGAAGTATTTTTCTGTTTGAAAGCAGCAGCAGCATCAGTAGTGGTAGTAGTACTTTTATTACATCACTGACATAATTTTATAACTCTTTGCAAGAAGTTGCAAGGGTGAAATTAAAGTACATTTAATCCAGACTGCTGAATAAAATAATTCAGACTGCTATATTATAGATTGCTATAATATAAATATTTAAAACTAATTAGATAGGAAAACTATATTATGGATAAAATACTAATATACCAGGTTCTAAACTATCAAATGAATGTATGTGTGGTGTGTATGACAATTGTCTGCAAACACATCCTTGGTACCCATCAGACTCCATGTCTGATGGTAAGCAAACATGTGCCAGCTTCACCCATCATCTTTATTTCCAACAATGCTAGTGTTATTGGAATCTTTTTTTCCAATAACACTAGAGGCATTTGCAGAAAATAAAAATTGTGGGTAAGGGCAATTTTAAAGTGATCAGCAACAAATGACATGTAACATAAAATGCACAGTACCAGAGAAATCATTAAAAAGTTATTGTGTATTTGTATATTTATGAGCTCCTAAAATCAGATTATGTAAAACAATAGCAGCTAAATGATATTTTGCCATGCTTCTGGAGATCTTATGATCCCATTCTAATAGAAAAAAGCAAATAACATCCTAGGAAGCCCTTAGCTATTATTCCAAGTATGGCCTCATGTTTTGAATGCAGCACATTATTTAGAAACTGGGTTAATGTCTCTAGAATCTAAGGTCCATATAGGTCAGCATTATTTCTTGCTCAATATTCACTTTTCAAGTGTGTTCCTGGCTATCTCAATTATACTTGCTAACTTTTCTTTTTCATTGAGATCTTTAGTTCATTCAGACCATTGAAGCTTCTTATGTAAAGCCCCCCTGGCCCTGGGATATCAAGAGCTAAGCCACAATATGACAGTGGTATTTCACAGAGCCTGCAGATAAGGCACAGTGAATAAAGTAATCAATATGGAAAAAGTTCCATAGCATGTAACAGCAGGTAATACGTTTTCAATATTACCCGCCTAAAGCACCGTAGAACTCTTTCCCCAGCCTGCCTTAATGATTTGCCCTCTACAATATCGGAGGGAGATATAATAATACTTTTGCAGAATAAAACTGTTCCTGTCACCTGGAGGAAACAGAAACTCTAGCTCATTTCTTTCTTCAATATCCTTTCTACAGCAACAGGTGATCTATGATCATGACTTGGCTTGCTTAGAACAGTGTCATCTGTTACTATAGAAATAAAAATGAAAGAATGACATTTTCCCATTTCATGTGCTTTTTAAACAATGTTGGTTTTACATTCAAATTATAGGCGCTCAATTTAATCACATTGTGAAATACTCTAAACCATTAGTGGTGAAATAAAATATATCACCTGGCATCTCTTTGACGGGCAGAAATCAAGTCACAAAGAAAAATTATCATAACGAATAAATAATTCATAAAGAAAGAAAATCCGACACAATTCTAAATTCAATTTTTTACTGATTTTGGCAATTCTTGATATGACACCCAGCCTTTTTTTCCCATTCTGCAGTATGCATGAGAAATGCAAACAGAAAACTTTCTACTTCTGAATACTACTCAATTTATCATTAAGATTACCCCTGCCATTGTGAATTTTGCTGATATGCACTGCTTGAACTATTATGCATAATATAATTTAAATACAGAGAACATGAATATTTTATGTCTTCTTTTCCCATTTTTTCAATGTCTTTTAAGTGTGTGTGAAAGAACAATATCAAAAGAGCAGCATCACAGAAGTTTTAGAAGCTCTTGTGATTCAAGCTATGCAAGATCTTATAGCATTTTTATTTTAATTTCATCTGAAATACCAAATTCTGGTCAAGTATATACAGATTAAAACAGAAGCAGGTATACAGGCTACTTGAAAAAGCAATATGATAGTTTGGTGTAAATTAATGTACAGGTCTAATTACCCTAGTTTGAGATCTAGTTCCTCATAGAGAAATACGTTTTTCTAAACCTAATTCAGCTATTTAAATACCCTTATTTACTATTTGAAGTTGTTTGTGGAAATACATCAGATCCTCACAGACTATTATCTAGATTCCATACAGTAAATTGCTGTTTGTTTACATGACTTATATCTCTGTATATCTCATATAATGGCTCCAAATGGCTCACAACAATACATAAAGCATAGCTAAAACATTCTTTTGCCCAAGTGCCAGACCAAACATGTTTAGTCAATCCCCTCATTCTAGGCCAATGCCTGGAGGAAAACTGAGTCTTCATAGACCTCCCAAAAGCTCAAAGGGTAGGAATCCCTTGATACCTGGTGGGAGACTGCTCCAAGGGACTGGGGAGACCATTGAGAAGATATGCGTCTGAAGTCCCATATCAGATGGCAACAGGATGGGCAGTTAGCTTCAATGATAGGAGGTGCCATAAGTACCTGGCCCTGTGCTACCTAGATCAGGGCTTTTCAACTGGTTGTATGTGTACTACCTGTGGTACATTAGCATGTGGCAGGTAATACACGGCCCTGCCCAGCCAAGTGTAGGGAAAGAATGAACCAGCGCAGTGCAGGACTTACTGTGAGAGAGTCCTCTGGAGCTGGGGTGAGGAAAAGGCCCCAGGCTCACTTCTGGCTCACCCAGATGAGAAAGGAGGAGGGGGGCAGAGACAGGAGAGGCAGTTTGGGTAGGAGAGGGAGAGAGAGAGAAAAAGAGGCAGCCTTGGGAGGAGGCGGGGTCAGCTCTAGTGGCACTGAAGGGAAAGAAGGAGGAGGGTGGGGGGAGAGAAGAGGAGATCAAGCAGGCCAGTCATGAGCCAATTTACAACTTCTGTGGCAGCTATCTGTGCTGGCAGCAACAAACAGGCAAGAAACACAGCGGGGAAGGGGTCACCCTCCATGAGGAATAAAGAAAGGCAGCAATGAAGAAAGGCAGCATCGGCTGGAGGCATGGAGGGAGGGAGGGAGATGGAGAGTGGAAAGATTCTTATGTGCTTTTGTGACTTTGAAGTTCTGGGATTTGTGCAATGTGGGCTTTGTGTTCTTAAGGAGTGTTTGGCAATTTCTATTTGGCTGATGGCTGATATCTTGTGTTAGCTTCTATTGATATGCTATTGTTAGCTGTGAGTTTTGCTGCAAGATATTTTGAAGTATTTTTCTCCTGAATGGATTTTGCCTGTAACATTTATTTACTTATGAATGGAGCCATTTGGGGAGGCTGCCTTAGCTGGCAGCCAGTACTTACTACATTTTATTTTTCTTCCTTAAGTGCCGGCTGCCAGCTCCTTAACTTTCCTTTCTAGCCAGTAGCTAATTCTTAAAAGGGAATATGCCTTTTTAAGCTAGTTCCCCCAGCAGCTTGTTTTTTCTGTCTCTGGGGGCTTTTCTTTGTTTGATGAATATATAGAAGAGGAAAAATATGGGGGGGGGGGTCAAATTCTTCCTTCAGAAGGAAATGGGAATGAGAAAGAGGGAGGCAGGGAAGGAGGGAGGGAGGGAAGAAAGGAAGTCCCACCTTAGCACTTGGCCACCAGCAACCCTGCCATTGACTTTGCTTGTCAAAAGGTTGCAGAAGGGAATCACATGACCCTGGGACACTATGACCATCATAAATATGAATCAGTTGCCAAGCATCCAAATATAAATCACATGACCCTGGGCATGCTGCAATGGTCATAAGTGTGAAAAATGGTCATAAGTCATTTCAGTTCAATTGCAACTTTGAACAGGTTTTTTTTGGTCATCAAGTTTTTGGCACCTTGCTAGATGGTACTCGAATATTGCCATATCCTAAAAGTGGTACAATCGGTGAAAAGGTTGTAAAGCCCTGACCTAGATGATAACCAACACTTGTATTGCACTTGGAAAGCAACTGGAAATCAATGCAGCTCACACAGCAATGATGTTATTTAGGTGAACCACGACCTAACCAAAATAGTCTGTGCTACTATATTCTGGACAGGTTGCAAATTCTGTATGGACTTCAAGGGCAGCCACATAGAGCACACACAAATAATCCAAACAGGAGGTAATTAAGACATAGGTGACTATGATTGAGTCTTCACAGTCCAGAAATGGGTACAATTGCTGCAGAAGATAGATTTGTGTAAAGACCCTCCCAGCTACAGCTTCCACCTGCTATTTTGCAGAAGCCATGAGTCCAAGAGGACTCCCAAACTGTGTACCAGATTTGTATGGGGGAATTTACCCTAAGTAGATTGAGAGATGTCAACTCTCCTGGGCTTAAGGGGCCAAAAATCACAACCACTCTGTCTTGCTAGAGTTGAGTTGCAACTGGTTTCTCCTCATCCAGGCCCTTACAACCTCCAGGCACTGAATTAGAACCTGAACAGCATCACTTGTCCAGCATGGGGTGGAGATGTATAATTAAGTATAATCAGCAAACCCTATGCTTGCAAATGATTTCTACCAGCAGTTTCATATAGATATTAATTGGAGGAGTGAGAGTCCTGAAGCACCCCTTATATAATAGGGGCCAGGGCTAGACCTCTGTTTCCACACCAATACCATCCTGGTACCACTTTGGAGAAATACAAAATAGTGCCCCCTTCCCAATCCCCATAGGCAGTCTGGCAATATATTATGGTCAATGCTATGAAAAGCCATTGAAATATTCAAAAGGGCTAGGATGACTGACCACCCAGACCACACCCTGAGCTTTCCAAAGGTAATCCACAAGTGGAATCAATAGTGTATTAGTAATATATCCCAGCTTGAATCCTGACTAAAAATGGTCCAGATAATCTGCTTCATCTAAGGCCCTCTAAAGTTGGGAACTCACCATCCTCTCAACAATCTTCCCTATCCAAAACAATAGGCTCCAAAGATGGCCTCTTGAGGAGGAAGTAAACCACTGCCACTGTTAAGGCTGGTGTAATTACCCCCTGCCTGCAACGAGACATTTATAATCATTTGGACCCAATCACCTTCCATCTCCCAAGAGGCCTTAACCAGCATGGGAGGCATGGGTCCAGACAACTTGTGGCACAGTAATAAGAATCCTGTCTACTTCCTCAGGATTGACCCACTCATTTTTTTCCCAGATAACTGAGATAGGATGTACCTCAATAACACTGGAGTCCAACTCCGAAAATAAGTCAAGTGATTTTATTTATTTATTTATTTATTTATTTATTTATTTATTTATTTATTTATTTATTTATTTATTTATTTACTTATCCAAACAAGTGACTCTGGGTGGCATAAACAAATTTAAAGGAATCAATAAATGCCTAAAATGATTACCATTTAAAAACATTATAATGATAAAAAGACTATATAAACAAAGCAAAGACAAAAAATAGTAGATGAAGGATTTTAATAATAATGGACCTCACTAGTTCATCGATGCTCTGTGGGCCCCAGGTTTACTGGCATAACCAGGTCTTAAGTGACTTTTGGAAAGTCAGAAGAATTGAGGCCAACTTCACCTCAAGGAAGAAAACGTTCCACAGTTTCCACAAATTTTGTCTGGCAGATGCTTAAAATAGTCCTATACAAGGCCATCAGCTAGCCATCTACCTACCAATAATAGCAGAGAAGTAAGAATACTTTTCTACTCTTATTGCCACAAGGTAAGTCCTATTAAAGGGTTGTACCTTTATCTTAATCCTTTATCTTCCTCCAGTAGCATTCTAGCCATCTCAGGATCATTTTCCTGATCCTGGCCACTGCCTAATCAGAGCAAAGCAAAACTCGGCTCACACAATATCTCTTCTCCAATAACCAAGATGATGCCCCACAAACTGCCTGACTGCCAAACATTCTAGCCAAAATTCACTCCAACTTTCTCCCACCACGTCAAATTTCTCAAAAACAATTATAACAGATTATGCTTCTTCACACATCTACACATCAGCATCATATTAAAAAAAAATCTAAAAAGAAAGAAAAGTAGAAAAATAGCTTTCAGCTGTCTTCATTTATCATCTGCCTACATTTTCTTGAGTCTAACAAAGTAAGCATATGTGAATTGCCCTGAAGTAATTTGAGCACTGCTGTGTTGCCATGTGTCAGTTATGTGTATCAGTAGAATTAAAATGCAATGCTGAATATTGAAAAAACAGAAAAGCCTTGTAAATGACTAACATTTCAATTGGATTCTTGATTAAGCAATAACAATATAATGTTTAAATGAGTTTCCTGATATTCTTTTATAAATTATCTGAGGTATAAATATGCATATGTTTAGACAGAAATGAGTTAAGGTTACTCTATGTCTCAGAATTTTCATTTCTAGCGTAAATTGATATGTTAAGATTAATAATTTTGCTTTAGTTGAACTGAAAGAAGGCTTTATTAATTGCAGTAAAGCCATGTATTCAACAAAACTGATCTTCAGCTTGTTTTTCCATGCCCAATTCTTTACAGTAGGGGTGTCAAACTCCCGGCCCATGGGCTGGTTGCATCATGCAGAGGCTGCACCCACCTCTGCTCCAGCAATGCAAAAAAAAAGTAATGATACATCGCTACATGTCACATCCCAGTAGCAGGTGGTCCCACATCTGAATGTAATACTGTCAGTGACTTCATATTGTTGTTAAATAGTATGTGTAATATTGCAAAGCATTACATTACACAACCTTATGACAAATAAATATGACCTTAAGTCATATTCTGTCTGGAATATTGTAATAAGTACATAGTACAGATACTCCTGTATATGCTTTTTACAAAAGAAGAGCTTTCTACTTCAGTAATTATCCCAAATTATTAATTCCAAATTGTTGTTCGTCCATCGATTTCGATGAAGACCTTGACATCTTGTGGATTGTGGGCCATCAACGGTGTGTCCGTAGATGGCTGATTAGACCAATGTTAGCACGGAATGTTCTGCCACATACTGAACAGAGAAATGTGGACACTGTTGCTTCAGCATTTGCAGCTCTGGCTTTATGGAGTGCTCGCTTCTCTTGTGCCAAGATTGTCCTCCTGTGTTCATATGTCTGGCACCCCTGGTAAACCAGGGTACGCCATGTCGGTCGATCATGCGCCAAAAATTCCCAAGAGATGG
>NW_015387056.1:508440-513036 GCF_001527695.2 Protobothrops mucrosquamatus | reverse complement strand
TAGCACAGTCTCCTTTACCTTGGTTACAGCCTGGAGTCTGCGCAGGTTGAACAATTTCCCATCGGTTCTGTACCTCAGATTGACTGTACCACTGAGCTGTTCCGAAAGGCGTCAGACAGCATGGCTGAAAACATCATGCTGAACAAGGTTGGTGCCAGCACACAGCCTTGCTTAACGCCGTTTGTGACAGGGAAAGCCTCTGAAGCTTCACCGTTACTCAGAACAAATTATCAGTAATTTGGAAGACTTTTAAATAGTTCTGCATATACAAGTCCTCCATTAGATTTTTATGATTTTTCTGTTTTACCAAGTTTATCTTTACACAAAAGTTTGTCTCGATTTGTCTAACTTTATTTAATAAATATCTTGTCCTTCCTATTCAACTGTTGTTTTCAATTTCTTTGTATTGATTATTTCGATATATATCTTTGTCTTCTATAGAATATGAATTTCATAATCAAGGTTTTTTTCCCTCTGTACCATTGTCTTTTGCTTTTGCATTTCCTCATTTATTTTCAACATTGTCAGTAGACAACATTTTCAACTTGCTTTTTACAAACTGTAATATTTTCAATCCTTTGTTTTAATGAAATTTTAAAAGTTCCTTTTTAACAAACATATTAAATATGTGATCTTGAACATTTATTAATGGAATATTGTTAAAATAATCTGTAATTTGGATGATATCATATCTCATCTTTTTTGCTAAAACCAAACGTAGATTTTGAATGCTTTATTTAATTTAAGTCAGTATTTTGTGAGATGTTCATGAATTGCTATTCCTCTATGATTTTCTTGTCTACAGTAGAAGAATTATGCTCATCAGATGCAAAATGACCATACCAGTCCATTTCAGTTGACTTATTCCCAGGTTATCAATCTTTAGTCTTTACCTTTTTAATGGGAATCGGACAAAAAAAATATTGTGCAAGATTTGAGAAAAGAAACCTGGTTCTTACAGCAGTTACTGTATATGTATTGATTATTGACATTTGAATTATATTTTGGCAAACTAATTTCAAAGATAACATTTGAGCAAGATGGACAATTTTGGAAGATATATCATATTTGTTATATATATATAACAATTATATATATTATAATTATCTTAAAAATGTGAATCCCAAGTACATTCATATTAGCAATATAAAAATTATTTTGAACACCGGGATAAATATAAACATAAAAACAGCTGTTTATTTGGTAAAAACAACCATTTGTTATACAAACATGTCTGCTACCTGAGCTTTCATCGGTCCCCTGCCAACGTCATCAGAGTAAAAGCTTTGGAGTTTGGAGAGTCTGCCTATAAACCCAGTTGTTTTTACGCTCTGCTCATTGAGCGAGTAATTGGTCCATCTGCCCTAAATGACCGTAATTGCCCTGAATGCCTTGCACCCCTTTGTGCACAGTTTGATTTTGCCACCTTTCCTCCTCCCATTACTCCTCTCCTTGTCCGCTCCACTTTGCCCGTACCAATTGGTCTTGCTCTGTGTGGCTGTGTCTTGTCCGTAGGTGTGTTTGCCAATCTTGGCATCCCTTCTTCTCTCATTTCTGCCCTTCCACCCGTCCTGCTCGCACTTGGCTGCTTGAAGTTGGCGTTTTTGCTGGATCATCTCCCAGCTCCCCACCCCCATAGCTCTTATAAGTTGTTGTGCACCCCGATATGGCATTGTTGCTGGATCGTCTCCCAATTCTCCCCCCATGGTTCTCGTGCATTGTTGCGCGCTCCGGTCTGGTGATATGTGCACCCTCCATCTTTGCCGATCCGTCCTTCTTCTCCTGATCTTCGGGCCGGTCGTGTCTGCGTGTGTGCTCTGCATGCCTGCTCCCCTCTGTTCGCCTTGATCGCTCCCATCTTTGCCGGTTGCGCTCCATCTGTTAGATGTGTGCAGATCATGATGCTCCTTCCCCTAGCTCCGCTCGCACTTGGCTGTCGGGAGTTGCTGCTGGACCTCATTTTCTGGTTCTCATAGATCGCTGTGTGTCCTGGTCCGTCGGCATCTCTCGCATCATGCTGTTCTCCTTAATCCGCCATCCCTCTCCTGGCTCCTGGGCATGTTGCATCGAGGTCTCCCCTCTTTCACTCGCCATCTCCCTCCTTTCATTTTCATGAGTTGTACTAATGCGTTGTCCTATAGGTGAGCAGCTCCGGTCTTTTCTTCTGCTCCTTGTTCTCCTATGTATGGGCAGTGCTTTCCGTTGCTGTTCATGCCTCCTTAATACTTGGTAAGCCGGCAATAGATCTATATGATGGTTGATTGTGTGTTCATCTGACAGTCAGGTTTCCTTGAGCAACTGACCTCCTTTGGAGGTGTCTTGGGCAATAGCTTCCGTTCCTACAAAATCAAAAGAATGGTTATTGTTGGCCATGTGTGTCCATATCTGTGAGTGTTGCTCATGCCTTTTGACAGCCAAGGTCCATGATGTTCAAAAGCCTGCTTATAAGACTGGCAGTTTGTGTGCTCTGCTCATAGAATGTGTTACCGGTCTACCCACCCCAGTTGACCATATTGCTTCTAATAGTCTCGCATCCATCTGTATACCCGGAAGCTCGGGGATCATCACCTCTCTTGTCGCTCTCTTTGCCCGCTTTGGACGTATCTCAGTACATGTTGCTATAGGATGGTCCCTCAATACCTCCTGTCATGTGGTCACCCCCCCTGTTGTGAGTGTGGCACCCTGCCTCCCATCATTGGCTCCTGTACGAATCATGCTGGGAATTTCTCCCCTTTGCTGGTCGTGGTTCTTTGCTGTTGCATGAGACAGTGATTCTAGTTTTGCGTAGGCTGCGCCTGTTGCACTCGTTGTGAGTTGTTACGCTGTTGTTCCCACTTCCTTAGTGCCTGATAAGCAGGCAATAACTCTATGTGGCGATTAATTGAGTGCTCATCCAACAGCCAAGTCTCCTGCAGTAACCGGCTGCCCTTGGTGATATCCTGCGGCTTGGAACTAGGATCCATGAACACAAGCTGGCCATTAGATGACATGAGCAATGCTCACAGGTGTGAGTCCATATGGCCAGCAACAATCACACATTCGACCTTGACTTGTTTTTATATTTATCCCGGTGTTCGACTATTTTTCTCAACACACACACACACACACACACACTGTTGTATATATATAAAACAGTAACAGCAGTCCAGCAGTGGATTGGATTACTAAAGGAGGTTGTGAGCTCCACTTTCCCGGATAAGTTTGAGCACAGATGGACATCGATCAGGGATACTTTAATTTAGGTTCCTACATCAAGTAGACAATTAGATGCAGTCACTTAAATATCCCCTTCAGGTCTATCATTCCATAGTTTCTGCATGCTTAAATGTTGTAAAGACGTTTAGCACTTCAGAAAAGATTGTGTGCTGCAGCACTATGTAACTGTTTTAAAGTTATCCTTTTGTGAATCTATAGAATGTGCATTTTTTTTAAAAAAAATCACCGATAGTTTAAAAGAACTTATGGCAAAGTGCTTAATTTCAAAGTGATTTCTTCTAAAGGACCACATCACCTCTCAAAAGGAGGATCACGAAACTATTAAAAATAATAAAAAATGATTTTGTAAAAGTGGATAATAGAGGAATTCTTAAATTCTGTTTAACTACAGACAGATATCTGAAGTTACACAGATTAAGAATATTACTGAAGAGATAACATTACAACCTATTTTATTTAAGTATAGTGATTAGAATATAAATACTCTTAGATTTGCATTTAAGGATGATATTTATGTGTACCCTGTATAAATAAATAAACAAACAAACAAACTTTGCAAAATTATCAAAGCAAGGTATCCTTTTCTTTAGGTAACAGGTCGGCAACCTGCGGTTCCGGAGCCGCATGCAGCTCTTTGAGCCTTCTCCTGTGGCTCCCAGCCTCCTCTGCCATTTGCAGAGAGAGACAGAGATAGAGAGAGGCACTTGCGCTTCCCTGATTCTCTCTCTGTCTCTCTCTGTCTCTCTCTGTCTCTCTCTGTCTCTCTCTCTCCCTGTCTCTCTCTCTCTCTCTCTCTGTGTGTGTGTGTGTGTGTGTGTGTGTGTGTGTGTGTGTGTGTAAAAGAGAGTAGCCTCACGGTGTTCTCCGACAAGCTGAAAAGCTTTTGGGGCAGGGCTCCTCCCTTTGCTGCGTCTCTGCAGGAAGCAGGAAGCAGGAAGGGCAGGAGAGAGCTAGCTAGCCCAGCTATGCTGACTCAGGAATTCTGGGAGTTGAAGTCCATGAGTCATAAAAGAGCCGAGGTTGCCTATCCCTGAGCTTGTTGGAGAACATCTTGAAGCCAGCTTGCCAGGTGAGCAGAAGATCGGAGAGAGGGAGAGAGGGGGGGGAGAGAAAGAGAGAGAGAGAGAGAGAGAGAGAGAGAGAGAGAGAGAGAGAGAGAGAGAGAGAGAGAGAGATCTTTTTTTTTTCTGACAAAGAGTAAAGAATTAAATTGGGAGACTAAGATGGACCATTTCTGGCTTTTTTGCCTTCATCAGTTAGCCATACCCTTTTTTTATGGGATTCGAACCTGGGAAGTTATACATACTAGGCAGTGATTTAGCCACTGAGCCACAGGTTCTCTTCCCCTCTTTGTCAGCAGAGTCAAGGGAGTAATTATAG
>NW_015387056.1:492448-506521 GCF_001527695.2 Protobothrops mucrosquamatus | reverse complement strand
TTACTCCCTTGACTCTGCTGACAAAGAGGGGAAGAGAACCTGTGGCTCAGTGGCTAAATCACTGCCTAGCATGTATAACTTCCCAGGTTCGAATCCCATAAAAAGGGTATGGCTAACTGATGAAGGCAAAAAAGCCAGAAATGGTCCATCTTAGTCTCCCAATTTAATTCTTTACTCTTTGTCAGAAAAAAAAAGAAAAGAAATTTGGATATAAAAATATTTCGCAGTTGCGACTTGAGCCTGCTCTATGCCCCTAGTTGGGGGCGGCAAGGCAAGGCTTTTGCGGCTCCCAGTGTTTTGTTTTCAGTGAGAAACGGGTCCAAGTGGCTCTTTGAGTGTTTTGGGTTGCCTACCCATGCTTTAGGTTAATTCCTGACACCTATTTACCTGTTTTCACATATAGAAACTGCTTCACAGTTTTAGTAAAGAATAGAGTACTCTAACATAAGTGTAGCCAAATTATTTGATCCATTTAAATCCAATGGAGTCAATTACTCTGACTGGCACAACTCTCTACAGGAAAGATCTTTTTAGCCATTATCATAGTGATTTTTAACTGATCATGCCAGAAACTAAACTTGGAACTTTTGCTTATAAACTCCGTACAGCATTCTGTTTCAGACCTAAAGCCCCATCCATCTGCTGTGGTTTCAGGTAACTAAAAAATAAGCAGACAGTACAGATTGGAAAACAATTCCCAGTTTTCTTCATCTGAATTTTATAAATCAGAGATTATTCTGGGGAAGCTTTCTAAATTTCCCATCCTGCTGCAAAATTTGAAATGATCTTTTATTGCAGAGTTGGTTGTGGTAAAATAAAATCTCTGAGTTAGATTTTTTTTTCCAGTAATAATGTGATAGCATTACATTAGTTAGTTTTAGGTTGCTTCTCTCCTTTGTTAGTTTCCATCTATTGCTTTTTGTCCTGCCTTCAGGTGCTTTGGAAAATAGATTGACCCCTCTTCTTTGTGGCTGACCCTTAGATATTGGAACATTGCCATCATATCACCCCTAGTTCTTCTTTTCACTAAACTAGACATACCCAGTTCCTGCAACCATTCTTCATATGTTTTATCCTACAGTCCCTTAATCATCTTTGTTGCTCTTCTCTGTACTCTTTCAAGAGTCTCAACAACTTTTTGACATTGTGGCAGCCAAAACTGGATACAGTATTGCAAGTGTGGTTTTACCAAAGTGTTATAAAATGGTATTAACACTCCACATGATACATTACATAAGAATGTAAGGTTCCAATTGGGCCACGGAAAGTTCAGTTTCAAAGTAAGCACCATTATACAAAGCATGGAAAAGGTGAAAGAAACCAGAGAAATTAAGGCATGAGGTAGGGAAGAAACATCAAGCTACAACTAACTTAAAGCTATATCCTTCACTCTACCTTTCTCTACCTTTCTGTCCTTAAAACTATCCTTGTTTCTCCCACATTCATACCATGCCTCACACTATTTGTTTGCCTCACACATCTCTTGGGATAAGAATTTCCTTGGAAATCAGTGCTACTGAAGAATTGTCAGCATTAGAGTTTGCAGCATACCATGTGTTGGTTACGCCTTGCTGCTGTTTTTTTTTTAATGTTATGATATATACCATTACATTGTTCCTTGATGCACACACACTGAGTCAATAAAAACCATGAGGTTGTTTTTTTGCAGAAACTACAAACCTTCCACACAAAGTTATGATTTCTATCACCAGATGGCTATCGTTTATGTTCACTCTCTTCACTGTGAGAAGAATACTAATAAATCAAAAATTTCAAGTAGAAAAGAAAGCAATGTTCTGACTGGATTTTTTTTCTTTTTAAAGAACTTGACTATGAAAATAGATAAAGCCATTATAAGCTTACACCTCAATCAAATATAAATTCTCATTTTTGGCACACAGAAGGTTAATGATGTATTTCTTAGCCCCGGAGAAATGTATGAATATATACAATCAGAGATTTCAGTAAACCTATCTAAGCCAGGCATGTACATTTTTCACTTCAGCAGCTACTCTGGTGGTAGCTTGTAGATAAAATTTCATCTAGTCTGTGTTCCTGACAGCAGTCACATCAAATTACAGAATCTTCTAGAGTTTCCTGGCACGTTCATCTCAGTCTTTCTATCAAATAATATGCCTGTTGCTTTCATCATGCAATCCTTAATTATCTGCAAATCAGCAAGCTACAGCTTGTGCTAGCCAAGGAAATGAGGAAAAAACAATGTTCCTTCCAATGCACATGAGTGGACACCCTTTAGAAGATCTGATTTGATTGCCAGTAACAATATTCCATTGGTACTTTTTAATCTCTCTGCCATTCCTCTCTCATTCCATTTAAGTCTTAAGACTCTTTTCCTAAAGAATTAGCTTATTTGGGCATTTTTTAAAATGGCAAGATATTCATCCTTTGCCACAAAAATGCTGTGAATATTATTTCTCATTTCCAGATAGCTGATGCTTGGTGGATAAATACACTAACTCCCTCAGGTCAATGTGCTATGCATAAAAAATAGGAAGAAAAGTTGTTGCAAAGGGAATATTTTCTATTTAGGCTTCTGTCTGAAATGCCTGCCTTTAGAATACCCCTTTCTTAATGCAAGTGAAGGTAAATTAAATTTTCTGATTCAGATAGGATCAGGGTTGGTATAGGTAATGAACTAATCCATCAAGAACTCATTAAATTTTGCTTGCCTATGAGGAACTTTTCATGTAGCATGTCTGTCTTTGAATTGTGGAACATTGCCTATCAGTTTTCAATTCTTGGTGTTGCTAAAATCTAACATCAACTCCACTTAGAGATTTAAAATACATTATTCAGGACTAAAGATGGTTGCATGACATAAAGGAATCATGGAAGTGTCATTAAACACTAACTTTTATATAAAATATGTTTAGTACTTCATCTTGCATTAGTACAATAACAATCCTTCATAGAGATACAAATATAATATACAAAGGAAAAGATTTCAAGTATGCCTTTGTTTGAAATATTATATCCCAATAGTAGTTACAAATGTTCATTTGTTAAAATTACATTTAAGGTTTTTAGTTAATAACAAATATCAATAATAATTTTCTTGCATTCTAGAAACAATGAATACACATTTTAAATAAGCAATGTAAATCAATAAATTTCAGTTGAACAGGCTTCTCATAACTATAAATGACATAGCATAAAAACTCACAGACTGTAGGACAAGGAGTGGCAGAATCTGGGAACAGAGTTAAAAGAGTGATCAGCCTAGAATCCTATGTAGTACACTGAATTAAGTCTAACTTGCTTTGATAAGTGATAAGCAGGATCACAACAAAACTAAAACTAGATTTAATGCAATTAAAATTGAATTGGGTTAAATATAATTAGCATGACCATTCCCATATATTTAATAGTATTATTTAACACTTGTAATACAGATGCAACTTTGTCTGAAAGGATAGCACATGGGAACAAAACTACTGTGGCATTAAAAAATAGACACATACATACACACATAATTAATCTGTCTTAGCTTTCCTGGTTTGTATTGTCATATAATCTCTTCTCTGCCAAAAAATACATAGTTCAAGTCATATTTCTATTTTTTAGTTGATCCTTTTTTCTCTTAGCTCAACCCTTTTAAAGCTTTATATTTGGTTCAGCAATTGATTTTCACATTGCCTTCTAGATGCCTTTTGGGCATCAGGGACTGGCTCTGAGGAAAGACATTTTTCCATGGACCAGATGGGGCGTGGTTTTGTGTGCTGCTTGCATAACATGTGTGTGCAAATGGGGCTGCACTCGTTTGCATAGTCTGGCTTCTGGCATGCTGCTGACAGATGCCAATCTGCGGCCCGGGGGTTGAGGATCCCCTTTCTACATAAACAGTTTATTTAGTATTTTTTTATTCTCATCTCTTCTGATGTTCTTTGTTTTTTAATAGAAACATCTTTCTTATTAGTTCCCTTTAATTATTTCTCTCAACGTTATTTTCAATTCATTCTTCCTCCAGAATTATTACTTCTTAGCCCTTGCATACTCTGCACCATCCCTATCTTCTCATCATATCTGGATTCAATATAGTTTCCATCATCTATTCTACAATTTCTCAATCTTCAATTGTATCTCGTATAAAGTTTAATCCCAGCAAACTGATAATTTTCCATGCCTTAATAAAACTGGACTGAAACCAGTTTCTGCAGAAACAAATTATTCCATCCTATGAAAGCCATATAAACAATTAGTGCTAAAGTTTCCTCTAGTACAGCTGAGATATACAGGAATCAAAATACAAGAAGATGCCAATATGTTCAGAAAATGTGAAGAAATTAGATAGCAATATCACAATTGCCTTGATTCATAGTCTGGTATCTTTGCAGAAGAGAAAGAGAGTTAAAAGAATTTCCATTTCAAGAAGTGTGTATTTTTTAGCAATGGAGGGTTTTAAAATAAATGATGCATTAAGTCAAGCCTGAGATGTGATGCACTATAGTGTGAACTCTAAAAAGCATTCATTTGTTTCATTTATATAGAGCCACACACTATATATTCCTTTTTTTGTTTGTTTATTGCCTCATACCACAAATATTCCCCTTCTCAGCCACATGCAGAAAAACATACTGGTTCAGCTACTTAAATAGGCTAATAAAAACAACATTCAGCCATTTGGAACTGAAATATTCATGAGCTACTCAGGGAACAATGAAACTCAACTACCTTAGCTGTCCTAAAGGAACAAAAGTCAGGGGAACAGAACAGTAAATACAGACCATTCTAATGCATCTTAAATTTTTCTTCTTTGTACACTTCTTTTAGCAGAGCATTTTCAGTATAAACTCAGACATGGGAATTAGTGTGCTTGCAGAAAATTGTATATAGCCTTCAACCAGATCACTAGTTGCTTCCATGCCTTTGATAGGACTGGTAAGTTTTAAAAGATCCAAATCAGGCAGCTATCCCACTATTTAGTTATCTCTCTTTTTTTCCTTTACATCATGGGACATCATGGGAAAGCCATACCCAAACTCCTAAAAGCAGTTACTTCCAATAACAGTGCCATAAGCTTCTGCATTTGTCTTCTAAAATCCATGAGGATCAATTAATAATCTCCAGACAAAGTAATGCATGCTTTAAACAGCTTTGCAGTTGGCTAATCAGTGTGCAGACTGGATTCAGATGTTGCTTTTTGAGAGCTGGTGAGGACACCAAAATGGTGAAGGAATGGGCTCAAGCTTGGTCCAGGTCCATCATTAGGTGTGCAGCAAAAGCTTCTGATTAATTCAGGACACCATTCTGTATTGTTTAAAATACTTGACTTCACAAATCTTCAAATGATGAGTTTTGAAACATGTGGTAGTGCATATGAAGCATCACTTTTTCTATGTTCATCCAAATTCTTCTCTTATATCTGAATTAGCATGGGAAGTGCAATGGCCACTTTCCTTTCTTTCGTTCTCCACTACTTGTAACATAATGAAGAATGAAGAAGGCAAAGGCAGAATAAGTCTATTCTTCTAGACATACAAACTATGGTAATAATGAGAAAAATCAGATATAGTTTTTTATATATACAAAATTTCTCTTGGGAAGGCAGACTTTGAAAGGGACCAAGAACTTGCATGAATGTTAGTAGTTTTAGAATTTAAACAGGAGTTTAAATGACTAGCAAATAAAGATGGGATTAGTTAGTCTCAGGCTGCTTAGGAGATGCAGGTTTCACACTGATCAAGGATTTAATTATCCAAGAAATATTTATGCAGTGAAGAATAAGACATTATATGAGATTTATCTACCTGGAGCAGGTACGAAGAGGGAAAAGAGAATCTGAAGATTCCCCAAAATATCAAAGTTGTGCAAGTCATGAAATATTGCCATCTAAGAAATATATGAATCTCTTGATTTACCTGGGAAATATTGTGATACCTACACACCTAGCTACAGTTTAGGATTGGCTAAGCACATCATTATATTAGCAGAAGCAATATTATTGAAGACAAAAAGATGGTTAACCTTAGACTGATAGACTAATTAGACCATTATTATTTTCTATCTTCCCTTGAAGTCAGATGCTAGAAGAGAGTGGGAGGAGCTGAAGCTATTTAACCACCTGCATAATTATCTGGCTAAGGAAGCAGTCTAAGAGAAAAATTAATGTCTTTCGATCCTTGACTTGCTATGAATAAAGAAAATAATTAAACTAGTTTAGACAAAAGGCCTTGCATTATATCTTGCCTGAAAACTTATGATGCAGCTTGTTAAAAATAAAATCAGAAGGCATTGTTCTCTTATAGACAGCTGATGACCATTATTTGTGTTATTTAATGTGCATGATAGAGGTTTCACATGCAATATTCAGACAATGTCATCTCACAACAAATGCTTAAAACTTTTTACCTTTTTACCTTTTTTCATGCAGTAAAAGGCATGAAGGCATTCCATAAGACTGGAAAAGAGGGTGAAAAAATAAACTGTAGTCAAATGTTTTACTGATCTACCAAGTCAAATCAAAGAAAGAAATGTGAATTTCTGAAACTGCTTCTGTTTTAAAATTTAAAATTTAGCCATCATTTGTTTGTGCTATTTTTATTGGTGGGTGCTGCTTTGTTCAGTGTATTCCTTCCTTTTGCAACATATGTATCACAGCTTTTTGCCCCAAACCCTCTCCCACATTGCCTCAGGGTCAGGTTTATGCCCTATATAAACAACTGCAAGGAGGTTCCTTTCCTGATTATGATCCTTTTACTAACCCTTCCTATGACGATGTCTCGTCTAACAAAAAAAAAAGAGTGATATGTAGAGATAGAGGTCATGTAGAGTTTGTGTGCAGCACATTGCCTCGGCTCAAATACATGATCTCACCTACATGATCTCACCTAGTTCACATGATCTCACCTAGTTCACATCAACAGGATGTTGCAGAAAACTGCCCCTGGATGGTGCCCCTGGATGGTAAATTCTTAAGGATTGACAAGGAGTATCCACCAATAAAAGTGCTGTTGCTATGCTGTTGCTATGTTATCTTTTTCTGCTTGGAATAACTGTATAAGAGCAATAAACACTGCAAAAGGCAGTCAGACATCTTTGCACCCTGCAATGACTGGTCTCTGATTCCATCATTTTGTATGTTATTCCATTAGCTCATCATATAGGTTTTGGTATTAAATATGTAATCATAGAAATGGTTTTGTTTCTTTCACTGGTACTATCTTCAACCTATAAAATATGTCCTAAATGAGAAACCATGTGCTACATCGGGACTTTTTCGTTTGTTTGTTTCTTCTTCTACTTTACAAATATCTTACAATTAAGAAGCACTTACAAATTTTAGATATCATATTTTACCAGTCTTATGCATGTATATTGTTCAGTGAAAAAAATAAACATATTTAAATATCAAAACCAGAAACAAAACAAGCCTTAGAAACAATACCATGGCCAAAAAAAAAAAGTTTTGTTCAAGCTAATGAGAATACAATAGGATTCTTGTTCTGTTTCACAATATGTCTTGTGTATCCCTAAATGTATTGCAGGGGTTCCCTAATACTCCAGAGCAAGCAGTTTCTAGGAGGCACATGAAACTACAGGAGAAAAAGATAATCCAAGTCTGTTAATTGACCTGAATAGTCCAATTAGATACATTAAGGAATTCCCATGGTATACATCAAAAATCTGTTATCAACAATATTATTTAATACAGAATTGAAAACAAGAATAAAGTAAGCCTCGTTAGGTGTTTCTAAAAAAGAGAAGTGTTGCAGAATGATCAGAATGCTTTCTTTCCTCATGACTATTCTGGCTTGTATGGTTACTTTGCATGATCTGAAAGAAAGGAGAGGTTGATGTTGGAGAGCTTTGCAAAGTAGCAATACAGCTTTAGCTGCTCACAAGCCTAGAATCTTGCTCACTTGCCCACCATACCCACTTCTAATTATCCATTGTTTGATTGGAGATTAATAGGTAGAAATAAAAATTTAAGTTAGGAAGTTATTTTATTTATTTATTTACTTGTTTGTTTATTAAACTTCTATGCCACCCATCTCACCAAAGCAACTCCAGTCAGCTTACAGTCATACAATTAAAATACAATATGGAACATGAAAACAATGAATAAGAAGCATACATCACAAGCTCAATTAAAATTCAATTAATCAAGGTAAGAAGGAAGGGAACAATGTGTGCATGAGGAGGTGGGTGGGTGGGTGGGTGACTAATCCATTAACCACTTCCAAGATGCCACAACCCCACTGAGCTGTGTCTTCAAGCCCTTTTGAAGGGAGGTTATAAATCTCACTTTAGGGTGAAAGCAGGTTGTTCCAGAGGGCAGGCAGTACAGCTCAAAAGGCTCTTCTCCTGGATCTGCCAGTCAAAATTTCTTGACTGACATGGTCCACAGCATGCCTCTTCTGCCAGCATGAGTGCAACAGGCTAATCCTATCCCGATGAGCCAGATCCTTAACTAACCTGAATTCATGCATGAAGGGCTTTAAAGGTGATAACCAATACCTTAAATTGAATCTGGAAGCAAACTGGCAACAAGTGCAGCTTGCGGTATAGTGATGCAACATGGGCTGCCTAGGGATCCCCAGAACTGCCAATATTGCAAGTGTGATCTTACCAAGTCATTATAGTGGTATTAACACTTCATATGATCTTGATTCTATCCTGTATTAATGCAGCCCAGGACTGCATTGGCATTTTTGGAGGCTGCACCACGCTGCTGGCTCATATTTAAAACTTAATGCTGCTATTAAGGCATATCTTTTGGTGATAGTAGCAGTGAAATACAATTATGACACAATAGGAGTATCACCCAACGGCCCTGTTCTGGATCACTGATTCAGGTTTTGGTTCTAATGCATGTTCTAGCTATAGTACTGGATCTCTTCTGTTACTTGCATCTTCAGTTTCACAGTGCTTTTGAGTCTGAACAGCTAATACGCCATGCCACTGAAGAGCTGAGCCAAATGAGGCAACTGCTGCTTCAGGACAAACTCCACTGTGCAACTGAGTTAAAGGTTGCTGCTGTCATTCACCCAGAAAGCGAAGGTTGAAGTAAGGGTTCAATGCAGTTTCAGGTGATAAAGAGAGGGGGAAAAGGAGGGCTCCCACAGCATTATTGTATCATTCAGGAGGAAGCTACTGGGAGTTCCACAAATGGTATCTGCTCCCATCTGTCATCTTAATTCATCATGGATTAGGTTTTCATGGTTTTATCATTATTCTATCACACATGCCTGCTTTTTTACAATATGATTGTTCAATATCAGCCTATTTTGCCTTAATATAGTGCTTCATTAATATAGCTTAAATACATTATTTGTTGGAATATATCTCATTTGTTTAATTTGTTCAGTTGTTTATGCTAACTCTAAAGACTGACTGTATAAAAATGATGTAACTGGTTGAAAAGAAAATAGACATACTAACAACAATACTACATGCAATGCCTGAAAAGTAAGGTCCATTGGTTTTCTTTGTTCCTGTGTTAGTAGTAGTGAATGAGTTTATTTTTTTCCCCAGCCATCACAAAAATGCATTAGTATTTTCATTAGAAAAGTAAGTTAGAACAGCACAAAGAACTAAGAAGGAGAATTAGGACAGGATATAGCCGAGGAAACTAATTGGTTACATAAAGCAATAGAAGCCGGATTTTCCTAATATATGTTTTGAGCACTCCGAAGAACTGTGAGAAGATGCCATAATTTCATTTTTTAATTACATTCCAAATGCACCTGTAATGTGCCTGAAGTAAGAATTCAGTTTCCAATGATATATGGGTAAGAAAAAAGATAAAGGAATAACTGGTATAGAGGTCACATTAACTGGGTGGCTTTTTTTTTAAAGAAGCAACAATCAAGGCCATGTTCTATGCATAAAAGGGCTGCCAGCTAAAGCAAGGAATTGTAAAGGCTGCAACAGGAAGCATAATTTGATTGATATATTTATTGAAAACATTTGAATTTGCTTCCAAGCAAACATGTTTTGAAAAATCTAATTATACTAGTTTCATTCTTTGTCCGGATTATATTTTTCTTACTTTTAAAAGATACATAGCTCATGATTAAGCAGTTTCTTGATGGTAAAAAAGATAGCTTTATGACTGATTTTTGAGTTTTGCCAGGAAGTGATTTCAGAACTCTTGTTTCACAAAAGAATGCTCTGCACAAGGTTAGTAAAATTTAAAATTGTCCCTTGGCAGTTTCTCAGCATTCTGGATGAGTTCCAGAATGGATGTCAAGAAGCTTTTCCTGCAAAGAGATGTAAGTATGAGATGTAAGATGGGTATGCTAAGTAAACACACATTTGTCCTATGCCACCTATCAATTGGATGATCTATCATATTCTATGATTCATTCTCCATTGCAATAGATATTTGTCTAATGTCTGACAAACCACACAAATCAGCATGGCTGGAGGCCAAGGTCCCTACAAGACTGAAATCACTCTGTGCCAGTCCTGAAAAATAAATTATTTCTTCCAATCTAAACACATTACAACTTTGCCATCTGGAAAGCATCTAATATGTAAGAACATAAAAAGACCTAACAAAGTTGATTCACAATGTCTCCAGGAGTCTTTAAAGAAACATATAAAAAAGTTTATGTTTACTACAGAAATCAAAACCCACTAATTTTTTATAGAATAAACAATTCACAGACAGCCCAGCTGCATAAACCATACCAAGATGATGTAAAACTAGTTCCATGCATAAAATTTATTCAAATAAGTGTATCATAATGGTATGTGCTTCACTGTGGCCTCACATTTTATAGATATTGTATCAAGATTATTTAGGACATCTTACAAATGATCAAATGTTCCATAAAGCATGGGGGGGGGGCAAGGTTATATATATGGAAAACTTTTGGAAGATGATTAGGATGGTGAAAACTGTCAGCTTTATATGGATAATATTCAGGGATATAGATAGATAATTAACCCACAGTTTTACATTTTTTAATCCTTGTCTACATATGTCAGTAAGAATTATTCTCCTGGAAGAAATATATAACAGCGACTAAGAACAAAATATTGCACAAGTAGAAAGATGGATAAATTTTTTCAGTTTTGCAATTTTTTATTAATTTTCAAATAAACATCTCTCGAGGAGATCCCCCATGCTGACATAGGCGCCTTGCCCATGATACGGCAGGAACAGCTGGGTCCGTTAACGCGCATGCAGGCTGCTAACGCTATATAAAGGCTTCTTCCAGACTGCTGTTTTAAGGCCCTGATGATGTCAGAGGATTCTGACGAAAGCTTGGCCCATTAAAATTTTAAATTTTGTTATATTCCTCTTGGTGCTCGGTTTTTATTGTTTTTATCATGACTATACCCAAGAGTCGGGTTTTTAGTGTAATCAGCCTACATATAAACAAATACAAATGTGGTGTATCTCATTAAAAAACAAAATTTTAGGTAACTAGGTGAGTACTTATTCATTGATGGAACATACTATATGCTAACTGAATTAAACTAGTTTATATCACACTAAATTTCACTGAATTCTTTCTGACTTTCATCTGACACAAGCTTTCTGTCAGTTGTTTTTTCAATTTTCACAATTGCCCCAAAGTTAGATTTGGTAATTGAATAAAGACAACAAGGGTTAAAACACAATAAATACTGTTCCCTTTAAACTGACCTTTCAAGTAACAGCTATAATATTTTATGATAAATGTGGTCCTTAGTAGGATGGGAAAATTATTTAATGACTTAATGTTAAGATAACCTGTGAATCCAAAACAATTAAAGTTAGACTTGTCCAAGGAAAAGCCAATGGCATCAAAATAGGAAAAAAATGGGGGGGGGAATCCAATATTCTGTAATATGATATATTGATGTCCATACATAACGGCAATCTTGGAGATTGGAAGCTAAAGAAATGCCTTTATAAATACTAAAATTGCAGTTACATAAAGTGTAAGCAAGCATTTAGAAAGCTATTTTAAAATGTGTAAAGTTATTCCATAGTAATCAGGTTATGACAGATTATAACATTTGAGTTTGATGGCACATTGCAAACTTTATTTGGCAGCAAAAATACTAGATATAATAATGAGTTTGTATGAAGAAATGTGTATTTTCCAGCTAAGCTAAAGTGGAGGTCAGGAACTGATCTGTATTATGGATCCAGTTTTAATGATTTATTTAATCAACCTGAATAGGTTTACTGCTATTCTGAAAATAAGTTTACAAGACAGTAAGACTCACCATTTTCAAATGACTTCCAATTGCCCTAATTTACAGAAGTAATTATTATTCATTTTAACAATATCCATTTGCTCGGATAGAATCATATTGGATAATATAAAATGTAAAGTGATTTTGTAATTTTCATCCAAGATGGATACATATTTCAATCAAATGTTTATAAGTAAGACTTATGAAATTTAAAGAAAGACATCTAGGACAGCATCCCCTTTTATAGTTTCACTTTAAGGATTAGACCTTGTACATGTACCAGAATATCTATCTGATTTTTTTTAAAAAAAATGCATAATCAGATATGGCTCCTGGTAGATAATAGCCACAGTTCTCTAGAAAAGAAAGCTTTTTTTGTTTTGATGTCTTGTTAACAATCCAATTTTTTTGATTAATCTAGCCAAGATATCCAGATACCAAAATAAATAAACAGAAATGCCACCCTTCCTAAAAAAATATTTTTTTGAAAAACATTACAAAAGGGAAGAATTCCATCACATTAAATGAAAACTGATTTAATTAATTAGGGGTGGGTAATGTTCAGAAAAACAATAGCTGAGTTGCATCTTCCAAAAGTTCCAGGGAAGTATGGCCAAAATTTGTGTTGTCTGGAAATTCTGGAACACCCCACGGTTTGTCTCTTGAATTCACATTGGGGAGGGTTAGAATAATCAATTAGAAAATATATATATATATATGTGTGTGTGTGTGTGTGTGTGTGTGTGTGTGTGTGTGTGTGTAGGTCTTTAGTTATTCGGGTTTTCTCCCGCGTAGAATTAGAAGTGTCTTGGCGACGTTTCAACGAAGTCACATTCGTCATCTTCAGGCTGGTGTCTTCAGCTTTGTGCTTCTGGGAGTAGTGTGTGTGATCGCAGTTGTTTCTTCCTTTTAACTGCCAGTGGGGTTTGAGCTGATTGGGTGGGAGCTTGGCTGTGTTCTGATTGGGTGGAGGTGTGTTCTGATTGGTTAAGGAGCTTGGCTGTGCTCTGATTGGAATGTATATGTATATGTACATATACATATACATGGAAAAACCTGCACTGGGGAAGAATTCTGATTCTTATTTCCAGCAAGGCAAAAAAAATTCTACCAAAATTAGTAGAGATGGTATGGCAAAGCCTTATACTTGATTCACTGCTATAATAATTTATTACATTAATAAATTATTTATAATACGAAAAATCATTCTATGTAGATTTTCTTAAATATATAATGGGATAAAACAATCCCAAATCATTGTTATGGTAATTATTTTCAACAAGAGCCATCTTAAGTTTAAAAAGTAATAATAAAAGCTTCTAAGTGGTACAGTAATTACAGTTAACTGCTGTGATTAAAATATATGTAATTTTTTTTTGCTTTAGAAGTTGGATTGCTTCAAAGATTACATAACTAGCAAAGTATCAAAAGTTCAAGTATCTCCCCTAATTTATTCAATATGAGTTTCTGCATCCAGGCATTATTCCCCCAGCTGAATACAATTTATTACTTGAGATGGGATTAATAAAAAATAGCAAAAAGAATTAAGCAATGGAATTGTTGTGTTCTTTGTATTCCCCCCCCCTTAATCCCCTATGCATATCCTGATCACCCATTAAGGGTGATTGCCCTTCACCATTGATCGCCCATTAAGGGTGATTGCCCTTCACCATTGATCGCCCATTAAGGGTGATTGCCCTTCTCCATCTGCATAGAGTTTCATGCCCGTTGCTGGTTGGCTAACTAGCAACAGGGTCTTGCCAGCCAATGGAATTGTGTGATTACAAGCCAGGGGAATCCCATAAAAGAGGGCTCCCCTGGCCCAGAGAGCCAGTCCGGATTTACTTTATGCCTTGCCAATAAACCAAGAGCTGACTGTCACTCGACTCGTGTCTTACTGCCTGCGCGATCTAA
>NW_015387056.1:489112-490217 GCF_001527695.2 Protobothrops mucrosquamatus | reverse complement strand
AAACTACAGCCAGCTGGACAAAGAGGCCCTCGCCATCGTGGCTAGCACAAAACGGTTCCACGAGTACTTATATGGAAGGCATTTCCAGATCATCACGGACCACAAGCCTCTACTGGGTCTGCTGGCGGGGGACAAACAGACTCCCCAATTCCTGTCACCCAGATTGATCCGTTGGTCGATATTCCTCGCGGGGTACGACGAGTTGATCCACAAACCCGGGACCAGCATCAGCCACACAGATGCTCTCAGCCGATGCCCAACACCCGGCCACATCGCTGACCCAGCACGGTTTGCCACCGTGCTCCTGGTGGACGTCGACTCCTCCAGCCCGGTCACCTCGAGAGACGTTGCAGAGCACACCAAGAAAGACAAACTGTTGGGAAGGGTTATGAACTGGGTGTTGAGGGGGTGGCAGCAGGAGGCGGAAGGAGAGGACTCCAAGCCGTTCTTCGCCAAAAGAACGGAACTCTCTGTGTGTAAGGGTTGTGTACTATGGGGGGAAAGAGTCGTGATCCCACAAGCCCTACGGAAAAAGGTGATTGATACCTTACACGTGGGGTACCCGGGGATCGTGCGCATGAAAGCGCTGGCTCGGAGCTATTTTTGGTGGCCACAGCTGGACAAGGACATACAGGAGTGGGTAGCCACCTGCGAGCCTTGCCAGGAATCCCGCTCAGCCCCACCGAAAGCAACCCCATTGGAGTGGGAGATCCCACGAGCACCGGACGGGCGGAACGGATGGTGAGGCTCACCAAGGAGGCGCTCACCAGGATGGGGGCCAGCGCACGGCGAGAAACGCTCGAACAGTTCCTCCTGGCGCAACACAACACACCCTGCGCCGCCACCGGCCGGAGCCCAGCGGAGATGTTGATGGGTCGCCGACTGAGGTCACCCCTGGATCGTCTCCATCCCAGCTACCAAACGGACATGCCACCAGAATCCAGGAAGGTAACTCGGGGCTTTATGGAGGGAGATTTAGTGTATGCCCTAAATCACGCGGGGGAACCGAAGTGGGTGAAAGCGACCATCATCTCTATCGCCGGGCCCCGATCCTACGAAGTTCGCGTGGAGGACAACCGGCGCCACCTTGATCAACTAAGGGGCC
>NW_015387056.1:472284-488314 GCF_001527695.2 Protobothrops mucrosquamatus | reverse complement strand
CAGCCAATGGAATTGTGTGATTACAAGCCAGGGGAATCCCATAAAAGAGGGCTCCCCTGGCCCAGAGAGCCAGTCCGGATTTACTTTATGCCTTGCCAATAAACCAAGAGCTGACTGTCACTCGACTCGTGTCTTACTGCCTGCGCGATCTAACAGGAATAATAAGCTATGGTAACAAAAGCACTTAAATGAGAAAAAAAAGACAATTTGGAATCAATTCTTTCCTACCACATGGCATTGTCTTATGCATACATTTGCCACATTACCTATTTAAATAAATATGAATATGTTTTGTTTTACTTAATATGAAAAACCATATTTTATATTGCTTGATGCCTTAGACATACTTTAATTTAGTGTGATCACATCCAGAAAAACATTATGAGAGACCAATATGATGCAAAAAAGTATCCTAGTTTCATGTAATAGTTTTTGTTTGTGAATGTGTTGCAGTCTAAAAGTATTTGTTTTAAAAAACATTTCCATATTTTTCTAATAGAAGGAGAAAACTCTGGTGCAAAATTCAAATTCAAGTAAACCAATAAATTGAGCTTGGTCAGACTAATTTGTCCTAAGTTTAGCAAATTTGAAATGTCTCAGTAAAATTAAGGTTTTGAATCATATTAATGGAAGAGGAAGCATAAATGCCTGCTTTTTCTTTTGGGGCTATTTTTAAATAGATAAATTTGAAAAGGCTTTGTGAACATTTTCCAGATGCAAGACAGGTACTAGAAAACAGTTCTAAGTATTCTTCAATACTCTGTCCTGGCAGCAGTTGGATCCTGGAGCATCACTAGTGGAGCAGGTACTACTTAATAGGGCTGTAATCAGACCTACTTCTTAATTTCAGTACAGGGCATTCAAGTATAAGAAGTATTCTTTTGAATAAATGTGATTCAAACATCACCAGGTTTTCATTAAATATAAGTTTAATGAATTAATATGGCCATGATAACTTCAGATGCCAGTGACAAACATTTCCAAAGAAAAAACAGGCAAAGGAGAAGAAATGGATCTTAAGCTTAAATTAATATTACTAATTACATATATAAATGCATTATCTGTTTTCATATAGAATTTCAGTACAAGCATTAATACAATTTATTAATATATATTTATTCCAAAAAATGTGTTCCCCTTCCTTGGATAGTTTATCTTTGAAATGGGAAGTTTTTCTCAATTTACTGACAAAAAAGGGTAAAGGAAGCAGATTATTTTCTTTTTCTACATTTTCTATTCTGAACATCAGTACAATAATATCAAGACAAATAGAATTGAGATGCAGCAATTCTTCTTGGTTTTCTGACAATTTAACAATATATCAATCATGTAGTCAAACACAGAGTAAGATAGACGGTCCAAAGCTAAAGTATTACAGGAGTGTGTTATTTCCTTATAAAGAACATTAGTTGCATGATCATAAACTTGCAATGCTTTCATACCAAAATGTGATATTTTAATTCTGCATTAACCAATCCCATTATAAGAGAGCATTATTGTCAGATTATATCACTCACATGCAACAGTTTACCTGATGGATGTCTTATATGCAGAATGAAATTAAAGTTACATTAATTCTGTTCAAAGATGGTTTGATACTGCAATTTATTTATTTATTTTCAATAGTTTTTAAAAGTATATAAAATATTGTGTATCCCAAACATAGATGTTATATGCTATTCAGCACATCAGTGATGAAGGGAATGGTTGCATGAAGCAAGTAGAACAAATCATCTTCAACATGATACCAAAATTGAATATTTTGGTTACTTAAAGAAGCTTCATTTTTTCCTTAGGGGGAAAAACTGCATTTGATTCAAACAGTTGCAGACATATGTTATGTTCATGCCCATGAAAATTCTAAATTACCTTTTTGCCTTCTGATTTGAAACATGTGAAGCTTTAAATAGACAAGTGCAATCAAAAGTAGCAAGTATCTCTCCAATTGTTTTAAAAATATCTGTTACTCATTTACTGATTAGATAAGTTACTAATTTACTGAACAGATAATATCTGTTACTCATTTACTGATTAGATTCCTCTGAGAGACTCCATTTTCATTATAAAAACATCATAAGTTGGCAATTGTCTTTGCTGCCAGAACTAGGAGGTAAATTCCTTATTGTGGGGAAAATAGACCAATAACATTGGAGAATCTGTTTAAGCATAATAATGCCATGATTCATATGAAAGCACAAGGGGAATATGAAAATTGGAGATGGATTATTCCTGCAGTTACTCTGTCATCAGATAACTAAGAACTCTTTACATAAACATCTAAGAAAGCTTAGAAGCAGCTTCAATAATTTGACATCAAGTTAGTTGGATTCAGTCAGTCAGAATAGAACTGGAAGGGACTTTGGAGGTCTTCTAGTCCAACCCCCTGCTCAAGCAGGAGACCCTATACCATTTCAGATAGGTGGCGGTACAGTCGTAAAAACCTACAGTGATGAAACACCTACAACTACTGAAGTTTATCCTTAATTCCAGGTTGCTTCTCTCCTTGATTAGCTTCCATCCATTGTTTCTTCTGGTGCTTTGCAAAATAAGTTGATATCCTCTTCTTTGTGGCATATACTAGAATACTAGTATCATGTCTCATCAAGTCCTTCTTTTCTCTAGACTGGCCATTCCCAAATCCTGCAACCGTTCTTCATATGTTTTTGTCTCCAGGTCCTTAATTATCTTAGTTGGTCTTCTTTGCACTTTTTCCATAGACTCAACATCTTTTTTGTAATGTATTCAAAGCTGGATGCAATACTCCAAGTGTGGTATTACAAAGCAGTACCAATACTTCATGTGATTTTGATTCTATGCCTCAATTTATACAACCAAGGATTGCATTAGATTTTTTTGTTTGCTGCTGCACACTGCTGGCTTATGTTTAAGTGATCATCCACTAGGACTCCAAGGTCCCTCTGACAATTACTGTTTTTGAACCAGTTTCATCTAATCTGTACTTGTACCTTTGGTTTTTCCTGCCTAGGTGTAAAACCATGCTTGTCTCCACATTAAATTTCATGTTGTTGGATAGGGCCCATTATTGAAATTTGTTAAGATCTTTTTGGACCCTGAGCTTGTTTTCTAGGATGTTGGCTATTCCTGCCAGCTTAGTGTCATCTACAAATTTGATGAGTTTGCCTCATCTAAGTCATTTATGAAAATATTGAAGAGTACCTTGTGGTACTCCACTGCTTACTTCCTTACTTCCTATGTAAATGTAGTACTATTAAGGATTACTCACTGAATATGGTTTGACAGTCAGTTACAAATCCATATGGTGGTGATGCTGTCTATCGCATATTTTTCTAGTTTATCAAGAAGTAGGCTGTGGTCTACTTTATTGAATGCCTTACTGAAGTCTAAGTATAATATTTCCACAGCATTTTCCTGGTCTACTAATTTAGTCAAAGAATGAAATAAGATTGGTTCGGCATGATCTGTTTTTAACAAACCCATGCCGGCTGCTAGTTATAACTTGATTTGTTTCTAGATGTTCACAAATCTGTTTTTTTATTATTTTTTCCAGTATCTTCCCAGATATTGATGTTAAGCTGATTGGTCTGTAATTTCCTGGGTCTGTTTTTTTTCCCTTTTTTGAAGATGGGAACCACATAAGCTCTTTTCCAATCCTCTGATAATTCCCCAGTGCTCTAGGATTTTTTAAAGATATGATACAATGGTTCTGAGATAACATCCGACAGCTTCTCCAGAACTCTGGATGTAATCCATCAGGTCCCGGTGATTTATGAGGAAGATTCAGAAATAGACCTCCATTAGTGCGTGTGAGAGAAATAGGTGGGGATAGCAACGCCCATCCTATGGCGCCATGCGCAGTAATTCAGTAGTCCATAAGAAGTGGAAGGAGAAGGTTATGTTGCAATTTACTTATCCGCTAGATCAATTGAAAATGAACTGTGCCATAGAAAATCCCGCCAAATGTGAAGTATGTGCAGTAATACGATTCCTGTGTGTGAAAAAATTTTCATTGTGAACTGTGTAATGTTTATGGACCAAACATGATAAGTGAAGGTGTTGTACATCAATGATGTCACATATTTAAAGATGGACGAACTGATGTGCATGATAAGGCAAGAAGTGGCTGCCCATCTGTAGTCAGTGATGAACTCATGCAGGAAATTGACAAAAAGTTCTGTGAAGTCCATCGGTTCTCAATATCTGCAAGCATCGGGGCATGCTGACTTCCGGTGTGGTGTTGGTTCACGATAATTCTCACCCGCACACTGCTAGATGCACCCAAGAACTTTTGAAGTTCTGTTGGGATGTTTTTGATCACCCCCCCCCTAGCCCAGATTTGGCCCTGAGCAACTACCACCTCTTCAGGCACATGAAACAGTGCCTTGTGCTTTGATGACGACAACGTGCTTCATGAGGCTGTTACAGGGTGGCGTCATTTCCAGGTAGGGAATTTTTTTGCAGAAGGAATTTCAAACCTTGTAAGACATTATGACAAGTACCTCAATTTCAATGGCGATTATGTCAAAAAGTAATGTAATGTTGTAACTTTCTAATGTGTATAATAAAAGTTCTGTATCTGCACGTGTCTTTCATTGATAACCAAATGGAACTTTATTTCCAAATTGCCCTCGGATATTAATCAAGATCAAGCAGATGTTCTCTTACCAGTCTTACTAATAAAGGCCTGGGTTTTTATGATCATATTTTTCAGAATTTCCCATGCTTCTCATTTTCCCCTTTAGGATTTTTATCAATATAATTTTTCTTAAGCTCTTTCTGAGTTTGATAAAATCAGCTGTTTTAAAGTTTAAGACACTAGTTGGATTATATTCTATTGCTTGTGTTTGCAATATGTTGTGTTGAATTCCAATATGATGTGGTCACTTTTACCCAAGGTTCTGGCAACTTCAATTCCCTACATCACTTCTTCTCTATTAGTAAGAATTAGGTCAGTATAGCTTTTCCTGTAGTTCCGTCCTCTACCTTTTGGATGACAAAGTTGTTAGCTAAGTTAGTTAGGAATCTGTTTGATCTCCAACTTGTTGCAGAGTTATCTCCCAGTTGATATCAGAGTAGTTAAAGTCTACCATTACTACCGTGGTAGGTTTCCTACAAACATTTGTGAATTGATTAGTAAAGAGTTCATCTATTTCTTCTCTTTGGTTGGGTGGCCTGTAGATGATAAACCAAAATTTTGACTATATTTGGTACTAATTACTATTTCATTGTAATAAATAATGTAACTGATTTTTGTTCCAATATGACTACTATTCAGAATAATTATATCATTATACTCATATGTTACAAAGAAGAAGTACCTTAGGATTATTTCTTCAGAACAAAAAGATCTGATAGCAAATATATTTGATTTGAACTTGAAATCTAATTTTTAAAAAAGAATCATTAATAAATCATAAGAAGAAAGCATTCACTAGCTATTTTGGCTCTACTTTCCCCCTCTTTTGGCAATATAGGATGATAATACACAAGTAGAAGATCATTTAGTATCTAGTTTCTACTGGATATATTCAAGAATTATATTTTAGTACATTATTAGGTTATTCTCCATAATCCAGAGATAAAGAACAGTAGAGAGTCTCTAAGTTGTCAGAGAGTGTTCTGTTGAATCTTGGAGGAAGTATCTTACTCTCAATTTAAAAACAATGCTTTCCAACTTCTTCTTATATTTCCTTTTGTAGAGGCAAGATTTAGCATGAGATTGAATAATGACCATTAAGTTGCTCTTAACGGAATGGTATATATGCATTGCCTTTAATATCTCAATTTTATAGTAAAATTGGCATAGCTAATTGGGAAGCTTGGAGCCTCCTGGGAAGTATTCCTCTCATCACTCACAGATCTTGGTTATATCAGAAAAGTAGCTTGCCAATACCTGAAAATTAATTATCAGAGGCAACGTAGAAAGCAGTCACAATGATGTGTAATACCACAAAAATGGGCAGGCTGCAGAGAAATTAGTTAGCAAAGAGTGAATGATATTCATAGCCATTTATTACCACTCTCCAATCTTAAAAAAAATAATTGTTTATTCCATTATCTATAAGCGTTTTCTGACATCCATTTATTTACTGTCAACAAATTAAATGCACATCAATTGACAGAATATGAAGGATGTTTTTGTTCCAAAGATGGTGGCTTGTTAAGAAGCAAGCAGAGCTTTCTATGGAGGTAATCTTTTATGTTTTTTTTATTATTCTGTTTCTATTTATGATAATTTGGTATTCTAGACCAGGGGTGTCAAACTGCCGGCCCACAGGCCGGATGCATCACGTGGAAGCTGCGCAATGGCAAACCAGTCCCGATACATTGCGCGACGTCACGTGATGTTGCGAGTTTGACATGTCTGTTCTAGACAATAGTTTAAAATTAAAGACAAAAGAATAAATTTATTGATTAGGAACAACTTGAACTCTTAGCTGTCCATTTCAAAGTTTCTGAAACTGAGAAAAGCAACAAAGATGATTAGGGGACTGGAGGCTAAAACATATAAGGAACAGTTGCTGGAATTGGATATGTCTAGTTTAATGAAGAGAAGGACAAGGGGGAACATGATAGCAGTGTTCTAATATCTCAGGGGCTGACACAAAGAAGAGGGAGTCAAGCTATTCTCCAAAGCGCATGAAGGCAGGACAAGAAGCAACAGATGGGAACTAATCAAGGAGAGAAGCAACCTAGAACTAAGGAGAAACTTCCTGACAGTTAGAACAATTAACCAGTGGAACAACCTGCCTCCAGAAGTGGTGAATGCTCCAACACTGAGGTTTTTAAGAAGAGACTGGACAGCCATTTATCCAAAATGGTATAGGGTTTCCTGCCTGAGCAGGGGGTTGGACTTGATGACTTCCAAGGTCCCTTCCAACTTTATTATTATTATTATTATTATTATTATTATTATTATTATTATTATTATTATTATTATTATTGTTGTTGTTGTTGTTGTTGTTGTTGTTGTTGTTGTTGTTGTTAATATTATTATTATTATTGATAGGCAGAAGTTGAAATTACCTTATATCTACTTATAACACTGTCAAATAATTTATCACATAATTGTAACTACTAACCAGACTCCCACACAAATGTAAATTAAGCCACAATAGTGTATGTTATCTGGAACAACCTCATAAGCAGCAGAAAAGATATACAGTAGAATTTGTGAAGTACTTCAAAGTTACCTGATTTGATTTGCCATTTTGAAACAGTTCCTTATTCATTTTTCAAAGCTGTTTTGATATGATGATTCGATTAAAGGTTTGTCAAATTAAGCATTTCTTCAAAGTTTTGCACAGTTATAATATAGCTGGGAACAGTATTTTGATTCCTGAAGTGTGACTTTATTTAAGTGCTAATAATCATTAAGATTACATGTTTCCTCATTAGAAATTTCTACATAATATATCACAATATCATTATGACTATATACCATTCAAGTCAGGGTTTATATAACTGAAATGTTTCAACAGAATTTTAAATTGTAATCTGATAAATTGTATATCAGATGTATCTTTCCCATAATTTACTGAACTATATTTCCATGAAAATGGGTGTGGGTTGCTGCTTGAGGATTATATATCTAAATTCCAAAAAAAATGTTTATGTCCAATAGATTTAAATGTAAATCTTACTTCATTTCCAATGAAACTACCATTGCTATTTTAAGAACTGGCTCATGTCTTGCTTTTTTTTCAAAATTAATAAATGATTGAGAGATTAAAAATTAGAATTATACATGATAAATGAAGTAAGTTATTACTAATTATTCTAAAAGTCAAACAATCAGAAAATGATCTCTTCAGGTGCTAATTTTAATACTTGAATGATATTAATAAGGCTCTTGATAAAACAGCAGGATATCTTTAGATTACACGAGTAATCAGGAAGAAAATTTATTGTGGCTTTGTGAAGCATGAAATGTTTGTGGAATGTATGCAAAAGTGGTACTTTATTCTCTGCAGTGAACAATTCCAAGTCCTCATAATAGAAAATATTTAATAGTTTGAAAACTCTTGAGGCACAGTTTAAAGTTGTTCGAGTGCAGTTAATTTGACTCAGTATAAATGAACACTGAAAGAAGAGTTGCCTTATATAAAAGTACTTTAGGGCCTCATTGATTAAAATAATTATATAAGGTAATGCTAAAAACATTAAGATAGTGAGAAAGTAAAATCAACGTCTAGAGAGTTAACATATGAAGGAATACCATTTGCAGATGAAATTTTGAATAGCGGACTCAATTTAAATTTTTAAAAAACAACACTTTCTACATCAAGAAAAGCCCCAAAGCTTCATCCAGGCAAGTAGTAAATTTAACTTCTAAAAGTAAAATGTATTAAAATATATCTTCAATTTAATGCACATGTTCACTTGTACTTTTTTAGAAATCATGTTTTTCATGTTTTAATTTAATTAGAAAGTATGTTTTTAATATTTGTTGACAAACATTAGAGATAGAGATGATAGAGACAGAGACAGAGACAGAGACAGAGACAGAGACAGAGACAGAGATAGAGATAGAGATAGAGATAGAGATAGAGATAGAGATAGAGATAGAGATAGATAATCTGTCAACAAATTGTCAACCTCCGGCTAGCGAATTCAATATCGAAGAAATTCTATGGTCTTGAGGTGCCATAAGAGCTACAATTTATTGAATACACATCTGGCACTGAAGAAGCAAAATCAACTCTAATTTTCCCACATGAAAATCTAGTTAGTTAACAATAGCTTTTCATAACCCCCATCCACCAAATGTTCACATTACCAATCACATCTCTTCTGTTTGGTATGGGAATAATCCACTTCTCCATCAGACACCTGCTTTTGTGACCTTGGGTCTCACAATCTCTGGATGGCTTCTTGAAACTCCCATTTCTTTTCCAGGCTCTACCTCCCACCCACCCACCCACCCGTTTCTGTGGCAAGTTGAGTAGTGACAGAGGTTAGCAAACATCTTAGCAGTTCATCATTGACACAAATATTAAAACAAACATTACAATCAAAAGATATTTTCACATCCTGGACATAAACTGTTTCAACTCTCTTCTTGGGATGGCACTACAGGGCATTGCAGTCCAAAACAACTAGACACAGGGACAGTTTTTTCCCTCAGGCCATTATTCTACTAAACACCTAATTCTCCTAGTGATATCTAATGTCTATGGGTTCTTACCCAAGTAGTATGGCTGTATTATTATTATTATTATTATTATTATTATTATTATTATTATTATTATTATTATTATTATTATTATTATTATTATTCGCACTTAGCCAGATATTCAGACTGGATTTGGCATTTTTGTCTACCTATTGAGTTTTTACCAAGGATCTGGGATAGGAGATGTGGATGTTTGATGGTATTACAGATATCGTCGCAGGATAGAAGCAATTCCTAGTAAGGCAGCCTTTTGCAATTGATTTATGGTGAATTTGTCAATGCCATTGGTGTTCAAGTGGTGCTCCAGTTGTTTTGGGATTGCACCCAGGGTGCCTATTACTATTGGTACTACCCTTGCTTGCCTTTGCCACAGTCATTCTATTTCTATTTGTAGGTCTTTGTATTTTGTTATCTTCTCCAGTTCTTTCTCATCTTTTCTGCTGTCTCCAGGAACTGCCATGTCCACTATCCAGACTTTTTTTGTCTTTCATATCGACAACTGTTAAGTTTGGAGTGTTATGTGGCAGATGCTTGTCTGTTTGAATTCTAAAGTTCCAGAGCAATTTAACATTATTATTATTGTTGTTGTTGTTTTGTTGTTGTTGTTGTTACTGTTGTTATTATTATCATTCTTAGTCCCTCCTACTATTGGGATGATGATGATGATGATGATGATGATGATGATGATGATGATGATGATGATGATGATGATGATGATGATTCTGTTGCTTTGCATGTACACTGACAATTTCTGTACTGGAGACAAATTCCTTGTGTGTCTAATCACACTTGGCCAAATATTCTGTTCTGTTCTGATCTGTTCTGTCCTGTCCTATCCTATCCTATCCTATCCTACCCCACCTCATCCCACCCCACCCCACTCCACTCTATCCTACTTTATTTTTGGTCAACTCAAAGTGGCATACATACTTAATGTTCCTACCTTCTATTTTCCCTACAACCACAACCATGTGAAATAAATTGTAATAAAAGAGAGCAATTGATACATCATGAATCATTTTTCATGTCTAAAGAAGAATTAGAACTCACATTTTCCTGTTTTTTTAGCCATTATACTAAAATGGTTTTCAGTTTAATAAATATTGTTTTTAGAGAACAGAAGAAAACATGTATGAAAATTTGCTAACCTAACCTAATCTAAACTCAGTAAATAAATTTATTATTAATCTATTAATCTAAGTTTGCAAGAAATTTAAGCTCCATATAACCAAGGTCAAACTTTCAAAAACTGTAGGCTACATAGACTCCATAAACTTCCATAGCATGATCTCAATATATGGAGATAGTCCAAATGATTACTTTGGAACAAGCTTACATTTACTTTTTTTCAAAACTTACCTCTCAACATACATTGTTGCTTGTAATTAACAATATTTGTCTAATAAATAAACTCATTGGAAATTAGTTTCAATTTATTGTGAATTAGTAACTTAGTCCTCTTTCTTGGCACTAAAACTATATGACATCTTCAACAATATTGTAAAAATCGATGGTTTCTTCACAACGAATCAGGATATGTGTACCTCTAGTTCTGGAAAGTATGAATACCAGTGTGGTATGATAGATATTGTAGTGTAATAGTTCAAGTTTAAAGTAAAATGAGGAAGCATAGATTTAGGTTCATTCTCAGCTATGGAATTTCAGCAGTGAATTTTGATAATCATTCTCTCTTAGTTTATCCTAGCTCATGGGGTTTTTGTTGCAGGGTTAAATTTTGGAGATCATTTAACCTATAAGAGGAAAATGAAATATAAAGGAGGAGAAAAATAAAAAAGGAGAAACAGCATCAACATGGAAATGAGCAGATCAGTCTACTCCTATACTGATAGAGATGGGGTGAGGCAAAATCATAGCCATGTTTCTATGCATGTGTGTGTGTGTGTGTGTTTCCCTTCAATGAAGAACTCATCACATCACATCCACTGCTTGTTATCCCATTAATCATGAGGTTCCTCCTAAAATTTAGCTTAAGTTCCTTTTTTATCATTTTAGCTATCTGCTCTGGTCTTAACATTTGGAACATTAAAGAATAAGTGGAGTCTTTGTTCTGTGTTATAAGCCTTGGGATATTTAATCTTTGGCTTCTATCCTATTTTCTCCCAGTCATCATCTCTGTTTGTTAACTATATCCTAATCCTTTGATACTTCCTCATAGGGCAGCGGTTCTCAACCTATGGGTCGTGACCCCATTTGGGGTCGATCGACCATTTCACGGGGATCGCCAAGCAAGGCTGTCCGCCATTTTTTCCCCTTTTCCGGCGGGTGCCTTACCTCCCTTGAGCTGGGCCAGCTGGTGGTCGGCCTGCTCCATCTCTGCCGCTTGCCAGCTACGCCTCGGCTGGCACAGGGGGCGGAACCACACATGCATGGCGCTCCCAGGCAGGGAAAGTCCTCGACTTACGACCAGTTGGGTAGTCCTCGACTTATGACCGGTTTAGTCCTCGACTTACGACCGGTTGGGGGTCACGGCATTAAAAAGGTTGAGAACCACTGTCATAGGGCTTATTTTTCCAAATCTCCCTCTATCTCAGTAATCATCTTCCATGGTTGTTCTAATTTTTTACTATCACTTTTGGTTATAATGCCAAGGACTGAACACAATTTTACAAATGCTATCTAACTGAGATAGGTACAATGAAAGTCATCTTCTGTGATGTGGAGCCTATATTCCTGTTGCTGCTGCTTGGTTCGTCCGGGTTGAAAGGATTAGCCAGTGACATCATTGTTGCCTGGGGAATGTCTGGTTGAGGGCTCCTTTCATGTTCCCATTAATGATCCCACCAAAGTGGTACCTACTTATCTACTCATGTTTGCACACTTTCAAACTGCTAGGTGAGCAGTTTGTGCCCCATCACACAGCAGCACTCTGATCTCAAACTCCTGTTAACTTCTCCTATTAATGAACCTAAATATATCATTTGCCTTTTTAGCAACTGCATCATGCTGCTGCCTTAGTTATTACATATGGTTAAAAAGGCTCTTTCACAGATAGTATTGCCAATCAGGTCTCACCCATAATATACAGTATCTGTACCTTTTTTCTTATCCATATGTAGAACTTTAATTTCTTTCTTTTGAATACCATTCTATTTGTTTCAGACCACTGCTCAAGCCTCTCTGTATATTTTTTATTTTACCTCTAGGTAAAAAGAGAACTACCTCTCTCACTTTTGTATTATTTGCAAATGTTCTATCTTGCAAGCCTGTAAATCAGGGTTGTCAAACTGCCGGCCCATAGGCCGGATGCGTCATGCCAAAACCACGCCCACCCATTGCTGGGAAAGGGAAAAAAGTCACGATATGTCGCGACACGTCATGTGACGTTGTGAGTTTGACACCCCTGCTGTAAATGATGTAAGAAAGTTTGAGATAAAGCATTTGAATGGTTATCTCAGAAAAATTGTTGAGACAGAAGTTCAGAAGTTCAGAGTAGAGAATCCAGGCTCTTTCCTCCTAACTGCAGTGATGATGGTTTGTGGTCACTGAGTCTACCAAACAGTCTTTATCCATCCAACATTTTACTATTTTATTGAAGAAAATATTATGGAGCAGCTTGTTAAAGACTTTGCTGAAGTCCAAATACACCACACCTGTATTCCCCTGATCTAAACATTTTGAGTTTTGCCCTGACATAATTAATTTTTATAATATTCCAAAGAGATGTTTTGAGTGGGACTGGTGTTTTGGTCTGAGCTCAAAATAAAATATTTATAAGAGCCAAGTAAAACTAATTCATGTTTAATTATGCAATTGCAATAATTTAAACTATTGGTTGAAATTATGCAATGAAATTAACTCCAATAACTATATTTTAGATACTAACCATAATAAATCATCTCAAAAGTTTTCAAAATAGCAGTTTTATGCATTTCTATCAAGAAATATAGTGCAAAGATTGTGTTTTTCTTTATCTTCAAGAATAAAAATAAAATAAAACATTTTATTACATATTATATATAATCAAATTCATACTTTATATTAAACAATTTGATAGCATTAAATTTAACTTAATTCTTATTAGGCTTAGAGTTAATAGTTGGATGTCCAGTGACATAAAATTAATTAAAATTAAAATGAACAATTAAAAATTTGCTGAACAAATGCTTTTTAAAAATTCTTCCCTTATTAACTAAAATGTATGGGTGAAACAGGGAAGATAACTGAATGTTTGAAAATAGTAAGTTTTAGTATTATAATTGGTGTAGCTATTGATAGAACAGAAATTCATTTAGTCCCATATTTATTCATGAATTCAATTAATCAATTTTACTATACAAATGAACTTATCTAACTTGGCTCAAATGACATTCATATGATCTAAAACTCTATTATCCTTTGAAACTTGGATTGTCTGCTGTGATTCTAATCAAAACATATATAAATGTGTTTGATACATCAATTTTGCGATCACCTACTTAAGTTGTTTACATTATTAAATGTATAAAAATACTATATATTAAAAACAACAATATCGTGCAAAACACCACTTTTTCCTAAATGACAAAGATTGGGAAGGCATATCGTCCTAAGAGGTTAAAGTGTTCCACAGGGAGAAAGCAGTTCATTCTGAAAAATAGATATTACTGGCTCCTATTTCCTTGATCTTTTCAAAGTGAACACCCACAACAACCCAGCTGAAAAAGATGGTTATGATCATAATCACTTTTAATTTGCCTCTGGAAGCCTGTTAAGAGCAAAGCTGCTATCACAAGATTGATACAATATTAATCTTTCAAACTTGTTAGTATACTTAAAAGGTGGGCAGCTGTGTTCTGTGCCAGCTGCTACTTCTGGATCATCTTCAAGGGTAGTGCCATATAGAGTGACAGTAATCTCAGTATGACAAGACAAGGGTACAAGTCAGTGTATTTAGTACTTCCTGATCCAAGGAAAGGAACTAGCAGACCAATCAAAGCCAACTAAAGCATCTCTGGGCCATGTCTTCAGCTGATGTTCTAGCAGGAGTGATTGTCCAGTTGCATACCTTCCTTCATGTGAAGTACCACCTCAACAAGAACATGACATAGAACATTTATGGTACTAGAAGCTTTTGCAACAAAACCAACTCCATCTTGCTGGGATTCAGTACAAATCTGTTGCAGCCTATCTAATGCCTCATAGGCTCCCAGTACCAGGTCAAGTATAATCTAAATTTTCAGGTTTAGCCTTGTTTCCAAATTAAAACTGGGTGATTTTCATTTTGAAATACATGGCTCACCATGTAGCTGGATAAAAACTGAAATAATGTAAATATGACTGTACTTAGTGATCCATGAGACATTACACCGTAGATTTTTAGTGTTTTTCATCAATAGCAACATTCAGAAACACAGAAAGTTTGTACTGTCTTCCAATTACATGTAAAAGAATGGAAGGTATTTAGAAATATAAAGCACCTTGGAAAGAAGCCAGCATTCTAGATAAAAGTACTTAAGATTAATTTAACATGCACAGGATTTCCCAATTAAAACTTTCACATTAGCACTGCATTTTAAACAGTTAATCTCCTAATGAGACATCCCCAGCAATGAAAAGTGAATTGCAGGATTCAATATGGCCTTGAGGCCTGTTTGTGCATCTGGAAATAGCTGTGGCTTTTGTAAAAGCTGAATTTATGTGATCTTGCAAACAATGGCTGTAACAGAAGAGCTGTACTGCCATCTACTGATACTGAATTCTTTCTCATGTCACATACATCTGGTTTAATTCATGAAAGAGTCTTGTTTGATTTTACATGAAAGCTAGGAGTTTTAAGTTGGTCTTATTATAAGGAAAAAATACTTTATTCCCTAATGGCAATATCTACCAGAAAAAAATACTCTGATCATTATCCTTTTTCAGTTTTGAAATTATTTTCAATGAAGCTGATTGGATTTCACATAGAGCCCATAAATATTGTATACCTGCCAGTCTGAGGCAGTGCTCAAACTATGAACTTAACTGAAAAAAAGTGATTTAGTAAGTCTCATTCTATTTCTATGCTTTAGATATTTTTGCTTGGCTTCAAAAATGTTGTGCATTGGTGACAACATATCTTTCCCATATGTAGTTTTCTTGAATTCTTAAAAAATGTTCACAATTAGAAGATAGAATCAATTAATAAAAGGGCAATTGTGATACATTCATCTTTGCTCTACATAACCAGTATCAAGATATTTTGCTGCATTATTTTGTTTCTTGGTTTTTTTAAAAAAAGTGGCAATGCTAGGGACAATTAACACTATGAAATTAATTCACCAAACCATTTTCATAGCCCCTTTTCTCTGTTTCACATGCATACACACATCAATTCAACCTAAGTGGTAGTTCAAATAACAATTAATATTATAAATCTAGAAGACTATCATTTAAAAAGAGCAAAGTGTTTTCAATAATAATTGAATATTTTCATTGTATCATGTATCATGTATTATTGGAGACTTGCTGACATTTTTTAAAAGAACACCAATGGTCTTTTCTAGAGAGTGGGCATCAATGAAAAGGCACAAAATATGCATTTACATAAAAAAGAACTATATTTCCGCAGGGACTGGTGATGTTTTATTTTCTCTTAGTTCTGCTCTGGTAGTGAAAATAAAGTTAAAAGAGAGCTTTCAGAATAAAAAAAAGTGATGAGATATCTGTTGTCACTTACAAGATATGAAAAACCTTGGTGCATGTACCTGTCATTTTGACAATAAAAAACTCCAAGCTGAAGGTGAAATGCAAAGTCACATACTGACAAAGTAACCTACCCTTCGACCTTGGGTGCAAAATGTGCTCAGTGCTTTTCTAAGATAAGAGCAGACAAATACATATAGGCTCAATAGAGGGTAGGATGAACATTTATAAAAGATGAGCATGGATGCTGCAGCA
>NW_015387056.1:434668-472184 GCF_001527695.2 Protobothrops mucrosquamatus | reverse complement strand
AGGATTTTTAAACTGGGTTTTTTAGAAATTTTAATTATCACAACATAAAAATTTTGGTTTTAATTTGGTTTTATTCGGTGGGGTGTGTGGGTCTTTCTTTGTTTTAATAATGTTGTGAGCCGCCCTGAGTCCTTCGGGAGAAGGGCGGGATATAAATTGAAATAATAAATAAATAAATAAATAAATAAATAAATAAATATTGTCTTCTCAAAAGATGCATTTCCTACTGAACAATAGTTGAATTTTCTCATGTTTAAAATTTATAATAGGGGACTGAAATGATAGGCATACTTTGCAAATCCTCTTCATTTTGGCAAGTCTTCATATCAAAGCTAGTTTATTTCAAAATATAGTTGTAAACAAAGCCCTAAGCTATTTAGATAAAAAAAAGTGGATTTGATGCATAGGATACACATGCATACAGTATATATTATATAGTATAGTATATAATTAGTAGAACAGTTGCAGATATTGGGTTTGTCTAATTTAATGAAAATAAGACTAGAGGTTGACCTGATAGATTTTAAATAATCTTATGTATTTTCTCTACTCAGACAAATTCAGTTTTATGGTATATTTATTTATTTCAATTTCTGTAGCACCCATCTCCTTCAAAGAGGAGGTTTTTACTTACTATAAAGGTAGAAAACTGTATTTAATAAACTACCTTCAAGATGGTCTTGACACTGATTAAAAAGCAAGCATATTCATTTAATGTCCTTCTATTGTTTTCACTTAGTGTCCAAGACCAAATGATATGATTTCAATCTATTTATCATCTCACACAGGCTTCTGAAATCCAGTCTGCAGCTCTGTGTCCTATCTTCATGAACAATGCATGGAGTTCCCACTGCTGTGAGTCAGCAGTTAGTCAATATTTACCCGAATAAAAAAGAAAATATCAACTGGATGTTCTTGATCTTGGTCATCAGTCTAATATCCCAAAATATTTTGCAAAAGGACCACTTGGATGAAAAACCTGGCTCTGAAAGCTGCAATAGAAACTCCCATGGAGATCAAAGTGAGCAGGTAGCAAAGGAAGAATTTTCTGATCTACAGTGCAGTTATTGAGCCAAATGCAAAGTATTCAAAATGATGGACACAGCTATGGCATACACTGTAGTGCCTGATCTGGCTGTTTTTCTGACCACCCTGGTAAGGCATTCAACCTCTTGCAGAAACATCACACCATTATATGCATATGTATGAAGAAACAGAAGTTGGTTGAATGTGATTTTGGCTCCTGGCTTTGTCTTGGAGCAGAGGACGGAGAAACTTACATTCATAGCCAACAGGAGGTAAGGAACAAGAAAGAGCCTGCTGAACTTGGCAGTTCTTGGCAGTAGCCAAACAAAATAGCCATATTAACAGTATTTGGAATTCTGGATTTTTTTTCTGAATAGTAATGCTTATACCTTGGAAAAGTACAACCTAAATATATGATTCAAAATAAATCACATTAACACGCTACTTCTAACAAAAAAAAATACTGAAGATGCTTTCAAAATACTACCAAATACGTAGCTGTAGATGGAAAGCTCAGTTGGACATGTCTGTCTACTGCAATGCACACATACTATATCTCACAACTGCTTTCCACCAAAAAGCAACTATTTTCCTACTGCCAATATCCACTGAACTGCCATTCATCTACTAGAAATTTACATTCAGTGTGTTTCCTGTAGATATGTAACTGGAAATAAATAGTATGAGTTGTCAATGATAGATTAAGTCAACATAGGGCCAGACCAGGAACTAAACAAACATCTTGAGTAGAGGTATCCATAGTGTTTCTCTTTGTATTTGTGCAGAAGGTTTTTGCACATGCATAGATTCCTTTCCTTGTTTCTAAATGTATACACTTTTAAAATAATCAAAAGTAAGAAACAAAGATATTTATCAAGAATTGGCAAGTATAGTATGGTCTACTTTCTCAGGGTGAGAGAATGAGTAGTAATCTCTTCTGAATTAAGTTTATATGATCATGGGAAAATCTCAACTAATGAGACATCTTTATTTATAAGTAATATATGTCCTGGTGGAAGCCCCTAAAACATGGGTAATCTCTGGAAGTCTTTAATATGTAGGTGGTTTATATTTTAAATGTATTAAATAAAATGTACACAATAACAATCATACATGAAAGAGAGAACATATCCAGGCAAATTGTTGCAATTCTTGCACTAGTTACAATAATGCTTTTTAGAAATTATATCTCAAAGGGAACACTGCAGTACTGCAACCTTGCTTCTGCAATATGAATAGTATATGAAAGTAAGCATTACTAAATCCCTCTTGACTGAAGATGAAAAGAACCTTTATAATCAGGTGGCTGGTGTATACTGAAAATAATTCAGAAAGGATACTTTGGATTACAGCATGGATGTATGACTCCAACAGTTTTCTATTAATTGTAAAAGCAGCCCTTCTTATTTTGCAGCTGTTTTAAAAGTTGTATTGACTTTAATGAGACAGCCTCTAAAATAATAGATCTTTATTCAAATCTCACTTGGAAGCTTGAAAAAAAGAGCTGTTATAATGAATATTATAGAGGTACTATGCTTGCATGAAACTCAAAACCACCTTTTAAATTATTCATAGTCCTAATTACAAATATTACTATGAAGAAACCGTCCTATTTATAACTTTCCATTTATATAAAATAGCTTTATTTGTATAAATCATAAAACTGCACAATCATCCATCACAGTAATGTCTGACATAATAACTACTAAAAGTCATCATTGTCAATATGGAGCATGGCTAGTGACATCCTCTATTTCACATGTTATCTGAACTCAACAAGATATATTTGAATATCTTTATGATAAATGTATAGTTAGTCCTCAATTTGCAATAGTTCATTTAGTGACTATTTGAAGTTACAAAGGCACTGAAAAATGTGATTTATGACCAGTTTTCACACATACAACGGTTGCAGGATCCCAATATTCACGTGTTCAAAATTTGGATGCTTGGCAACTTTTTCATATTTATAATGATCGCAGTGTGTCAGGGTCATGTGATTCCATTTTGTGACCTTCTGTTAAGCAAAGTCAATGGGGAAGCCAGATTCACTTAACAACCGTGTTACTAACTTAACAACTGGAGTGATTCAATTAACAACTCTAGCAAGAAAGGTTGTAAAATGGGGCAAAATTCACTTAACAAATGTCTCATTTAGTAACAGAAATTTTGGGATCAATTGTCATCATAAGAGGAGGACTACATGTAGTTTATTTGTATCCTATGTTCATCTCAGAAGGAGCAAAATGTTTGAAACGTCTTGTATGTGTGCAAATATGCAGTATAGTATTCAGCATGTGAACACACAAAAGATATAATGGAGAATATGCCTTCACACAATACTGTACAAAGAAAACACTTATATGTTCACAGTCTTTGACTACTCACAACACGAGTGTATTGGAAATCATGAAATGGATCTACTATCATTCAAACTTGCTAATAGTAAAATCTTATTTAACTGAAAATAAAAAATAAAATCTGTTTTGACTTGAGCTGAACTTCATGAAAATGTATTTTTCATGAGTAATAGTGTGGAACTGGCTTGTCATTTATGGACTTCTTTTGGGATTTCTGTATGTTTTATTTCCTTATCAAGTCTACCCCCTGGTGATCTACCATTCAAATACTAGACAGATCTGACATTCTTTAGCTTATTGAAATCAGTCACAGTCAGCTAGCTGGATATAAGTAGCCCTAAAACAGGCCTTATTCAGATGCCTAACACATTAAAAAAAATCACTTGCTTTCAATTTGTTTGGACATTATAAAAAAATATTAATTTCTAAATGCTTCTTTATAGAGTCACACTACATTCCTGATTGCACCAATGAGCTTCCATGTGCATGGAGTGGAATTGTATGGGATTAATTTAGAATTACTTATTTCAATTGCTTGGGATTTTTATTCCTGTTGATTTATTCTACATCAATCCTTCCTTTTCAAAAGGTAACATATTCAAAAGCAAATAGTCACATTCCTCACTCTGTAATGTAGTTCTAGTCTCAGGCTGAATTCCTGCTGCTGTTGTAATTCAAACAATAAATAATAGCAGTAAAAAATACAGGAAAGGAAATGGAAGTACACTTATGAAATCAACCACAATATTATGTAGTATACTGTATGTTGCATTATACTATTCTTAAATAGGGTCTGTGCTCTGTGTAGGCTTGTTCTTCACTGTATAAATGTATTCATGATCCATCCTTTTGAATTACGTAGTACTAAAATTCAATCACAGTAATGCTACCCTTCATTTCTCTTCAACAAGGAGATAATACCTATGGTAGGTAATGCTACTTTGTATGGATTTTGACAAACCTGAAATAATTTAATGAAGCAATAAGACTACATTGTTGTGCAGCCAGAACAAATAAGTCACCTTGAGGTATTGTTTTACTAAAAAGACTGAGCAAGGATTGCTAAGGCAATTCAGCTTGTATTTCAACAGCTATGCTTCACTGTTTTCATTCTTAACTATTGGGAATTCTATGGGATGTCCCTATTACTTCTTCATGCTTCACAAATATCTATGGCTATGAAGATGAATGGCCTTAAAAGGGACTGTACATACTATTCAGACATTTTGAGGGGAGGAAAAGAATGAAGAGGCCATGATCCCATCAATGGTTAAACTATGCAAAAGGACTATTATTAATATTTCCAGAAAATATATGAATTAATCCTTATTGATTCCATTTGTTTACAGTAGTAGAACAGTAGAAACAGTAGAGATGAAAATTAGGGGTAAATTGGTGGCTGCTTGCTAACATTTTGAATGCAGACTGTCTAAATATTTGCAAGAATCATTTGATGCTAAACATAATTAAAGATGGGGATAGTGGACATGAGCTCTTCCAGACGTTGCTAATATATGATTATCCTTTCCACTTCAAGACAAAAATACTAAGAAATATTGTTTGCCATGTCATGTTATCATGTAAATAGTATATCTTTTTTTAAAAAGTATTTTGATATTGGTCATATTTTTCTTCTTATCACATATGGTTTTTCTTTTTCTGTTATTATTTTTAAAAGCAATTAAAATTATTTTTTAAAAATTCCTATCACATGCAGATTTCTCCCCAGTCATAATTTTACATGTTAGAGCAGGATAATGGCATAAGCCATATTCAGGCAATACTTTCTTATGTTGGATTTAGTCCATATGAAATAGTTGCCCTGGAGATATAGCATCCAGGAGTTATCTCCATATGTATAGAGAAAGTGACTGTAGAAGAGAGTTTTCATATATCCATATCTGAGCTGAATAAAAAACTATTCAGTTGTTATGGCAGTTGACATACTCAGTGGTACCAGTTTTTGTTAACAGCAAATGAAAGATTAACTGGCAATCCCACTTTTTACCATAATCTGGATTGTGTATATCTCTACCAATATACAGCTTTAGGTACAAAAGCAACAAATTTTCAAATGTTCAAACTGATAATATAGATGCCTTCAACAGCCTTTAAATCATATATTCTGTGTCAGGGATAAAAATGCTTAAACTCTAACTTTAGCTCTTGACTCTTTAACTTTAAAGATAGCTTTAGAAGCGTAAATATTTCTGCAAATCAGACTTCATTCCTGATGGCTACATGGAAACATTCATATTGCTTTCTTGGCAAGTACATTAAAGTGATTGTTATTGCTTTCTTCTGTGATGTTTTTTTCAATTTCCAAACTAGTCATTGCTCTTATTATTTGCTGGTGGTTTCCCATCCAGTTTCTGTGGAGATGGTTTCCAGCATCAAATTTCTGGGTGTACAACTAATGAATAGGCTGGCTTGGTTGCTCAACAGCAAGACACTGGTAAAGCAGGCACAGCAGCACCTGAATTTTCTGCATCACATGAGAAAAGTACATCTTCCTTCCCCTGTCCTTACCACTTTCTACAGAGGATGATCAACAGCATCTTGTCATACAGCATTACAGTATGGTTTGAAAGCATCACTGCTTCAGACAGGAAGGCGGTACAAAGAGTGGTGAGGATGGCAGAAAGGACTATAGGCAGTTCCCTTCTTTCCATCCAGGACATAGCATATAAGTGTTGCTTGAGCAGGGTCTGCAAGATTGTCTGGGACACTATACATTGTCTTCATGACCTGTTTCCTTGTTACCTTCTGGCATCTGAAGCAGAACATCCAGATTCAGTCACAGTTTTGTTCCATACAGTATTAACCTTGTGAACTCTAAAAGTTTTTCTTTCCGCTATGTATTCAAGATGGACAGTGATTAATATTTATTTGTTATTTATATGTAATAGTCTAGGTTTATACATATGTTGTATATAGCATGTTTAAATGTGTGTTATGTATATGTACACTTTTGAGAGCAAGCAACAAAATTTCATTTTTAATGTGTGCCAATGTGCCCACAGTAAAAATGACAATAAAGACTATCTATCTATCTATCTATCTATCTATCTATCTATCTATCTATCTATCTATCTATCTATCTATCTATCTATCTATCTATCTATCTATCTATCCCTGCATAGTTTTCTATTTCAGTCAAGGTTGCTTATCTAGTCCAATATGACTGATTGTGGCTAAATCTATTTGCTAAATTGAGTAGTTCATATGTGTCTTAGATCAGTAATTCTTTATGGGGTAATTACCCAGAGGTGGTAATTTGAGCATATCCTGGGGATAATGGAGAAATTTGTAATTGCTTGATAAATTGTAGATCCATTTTTGGATTGCCACTATCAAGACACTTGTGCAAAACAACAGAGCCTGGTTTTTGTGTGGAGACAATGACTATTTGTGAATGGGAAAAGGATAACTAGCTCAAAAGGTTTAAGAACCACTGTCTTAATACTACGTTGTTTACAAAAATGTTAGCTGCCATTTTTATAATAAACAGTACATAACTTATCATCTCTAAAGTAAGTCTTTTTGAGTTTGCTACAGCTGACTCATGGGAAGGTGGATATAGAACTGAATATTACAAATTAAATTAAATTAAATTAAATTAAATACAATACTATATTTAATTAATTATTACAAATAAAATTAATCTTACTACCACTGAATTAGACTATTTATAATTTACAAAAAGTGAATTCCTGTTTATGGTTTACAGGTGAGTATGTTACTCAATTTAAGTTACTCGATGTTACTCAATTTTTCACAGAATAAAATTGTAGCTTATGTTTTAGCATGTAGCTATATCTTTGAAAATCATATTTTAGAAGGTTTCTTTCACTTCCAGTCACATCAGAAAGAGTCTCTGTAGGAAAAGAATTACAAAACTACAGCTGTGTTCTGAAATTCTTTTGTAAGAGCCTATGCTATTCATCACATGTTGTTTGTTTTTGTCCTTAGTAATTATTTAGGTGCCCCTAAATAAAACCTATATGCTGATTGCAGTTGGCCTCAAGGCTCCTTTTTGCTGATTATGTTAGATGAATCTTATCCAAAATTTCAGATCCCAAACATTTATGAATTTAGCTAACAGTCTTAGAACTGGGATGGAATGGAGGATTAGAATTTTTTTGGTTTGAAGATATTACCCATTGCAATAAGGAATCAATGCAATATGAATCCCAGAAAACTGATACATCACTATTGTATTCTGTAACAGTAGAGTAGCATGTTTAACATAATTTTAAGATAGTGGCCAGAATTATATATGGTATTTTCAAAATATACCTCAAATATTTATTTCAAATACAACTATAAAATGGATTAATATTATAAATGTTAATGTCCTTCCAGAAAATGTGTATCTTACAGTTTGCCTTTAATAGATTAATACAGTAGCTGTGAATAGTTTTATTTTGTTTCAATGACTCTTTTTCTTTCCATTTACAGCAATGTCCACTTAAAAGATAAATAATTTCATTTTAAATGTGAAATAAATTATTTGTTACACATAATCAGAGAGGCTTTGAATTTTAGGGCTCCCCGTGCATAATATGGAAAATCTTCCTGGCCTTGCAGCTCTTGGTCAAAGATAGCCATGGCTAGGAAAGCTTTTGCGCAACTTGTGCAACAATTGCATCTTATTAAAAGTTAAAAACCAAGATGATGGGCAACCCGCAAATAAGATTTTTCTCTACCCCATCAGCCGCCCCTCCATGTAGCAGGATTGAGCAGCAGAGCTATGTTTTTAGGCTGTTCTAGAAAGCCAAGTTTGTCTGGACAAATCTTATCTCTGTGCAAAAGTACTCCAGAGGGCAGGGACCACAACAGAAAAGGCTCTTTTCCTGCCTGCCAAAATTCTTTGGCTGATGGGATCCAAAGTAGGCCCTTTCCACTGGAATGAGTGGTGTGGGTTAGTTCCATTAAGGTAAGTTGGTTCCTCAGATATCCTTGAATCCGTGCCATAAAGGGCTTTAAAAGTGAACATCTTGAACTGAACCTAGAACAAACTGACATCCAGTGCAGTTCACATAACAGCAGTGTCACATATGCCACCCAAAAACCCTTCAAAACTGACCATGCCACTGTGTTCTGTACCAGTTGTAGTTTCCAAATACTCTTCAAGGGTAGTCCCATGTACAGCATGTTAGAGTAAACCAACCAGGAGATGTCTAGGGAATGGGTGACTGTGTGCAGGCCTTACAACCCAGTTTATGGCTCAACTGACACCTAACAAAAAGGTTTTCCTAGCCATGACTGTCACCTGCTGTTCAAGCAGGAATCACAAGTCTAGGACCCCCCCCCCAGATTGTGCACCAGATGTGTCTGGGTAGTACAATCCCTTTCAATATTAAGGATGATAAACCCAAGGATCCTGAAGACCCTTGAACCCATGGGTGTACTATTAGAATCTCCAGGATTATCTACAAGTGCAACCAATGCTTTTTCTGTCCTATAACAAGATCTGAAACCCAATTGAAAAGTTCAGTTAATCGTTTTCATCCACAACCTTCTGAAGCTACAGCACAACTTTTTTCACCACCTTTCCTGAAAAGGGGAGGTGGGAAACAAGATCGAAATTGTCCAGACAGGTGAGATCCTGTGAAGGTTTCTTAAGGAGGAGATGAATCAAGGCTTCCTTAAGTGGTCCCAGAAATACCATCTCCTGCAGTCATGATTTAATTACTGCCTGGACACATCTGCAAGTGACCCTCCTGGAGGCTTTTACCAACCAGGAAGGGCAAGGAACTAATAAACAAGTAGTTGCACTAAGAACCCTGATACTCTGTTCATTTCCCCAGGTCCAACAGGGTCAAATTTCTACCAGACAACTAGATAGGTACACTCCCTGGGCATCTCCAATGGACTTTTCCACACTTGGAATCCAACTGAGAATGAATTCAAATGATTTTATCCATTAGGTGCTGGATAAATTCTTTCAGATGGCCCTTAATCTAAATTCTCCTTCCCAAAAATTAAATGGGTCAACTTAAACAGGGCCACTGTGTGGATGCAATAAGTGTGGAGAATTGGTTAGATAATAGATAACAATAGGTTACCATTGAAGAACATCCAAAAGTTGGTTAAAAAAAGGTGGACACAAACAATTATGGCATTCTTTGGTACACTAAGGTTACACCTTTATTATGCAGGCTTTACTGGTTCCTAATAGACTGTCCTAATAAACTATCAACTGTAAAGCCATGATATTTTAAGGACCACCTTTTCCAATTGTCTCTACCTATGCCACCAGGTCCAGCAGGAGGTTCACGTTCTATCTTGCTACTTTGTTTATGCTACTTTTTTGGATCCAGGAAGCAAGCTTTTCTTCTGGTTTTTTTTTCAAAAAATTTGTCTGTTCTCCCAGGTACGGGGATTAAAAGTTACATGAGCTGGGAATTATTTTTAGTAGAACTGAAAGGCTTGAAGTTTTATTTATTTTATTTTTGCTAGGTATATTATTTATTATTTTGTTTAAAAAAAATTAAGACTACTTTTTATAAAATATTTGTGTAAAATATGCAGCCATATAAATTAATAGATAAAATAATTCATCAAATAGCTGTCAATGTAATATCATTTCAATAAAGTCCTATTAACCATAACCAGGGCTTTGTTTCTCATAGAACGCCCAGAACGGAGTTCCGCTACCTTTTTTGGATGAAACCTTGTAGGGTAGGCAAGGCGGGTTGTACGACGTGTGTGAGTTCCAGCATCTTTTTTTTTTTTTTAGAAAAAAACCATAACAATTAATTAATGCCAATGTACAATGTTTTTAAAAGTGACAAATATGCTAAACGTGTTTTAAGGTGAGAATCAAAGTCATAGGGAATGTCAAAGTATATATTTTTCTATCATTAACTGGATACAAAGCTGGTATACATTTTAAATATTCAGTAAAGACTCTGAGTCAATCAAGAAGAAAAATAAAAAAACATTTCTTAAAATGGATTCATATATGCACATTCAAAACATAAAGCTTAAATAAACAAATAAGTAAGCATATCAAAATCTTTTTCAGTGTGATCTTTTTAAACTCTTACCTGGGATTATCTATTAAAAATATAGAATTTTAAATTTTAAATTTATAAAACATATAATTTTAAAGTCTTATTATTATCACCCATTATGATTAGACTTATTTTAATTAATCCCAGCTTAAACAATGTCTTTCATCTTTATGCCTACTTATGTATGTCTTAATAGTAACTGCATTAAAGTTTATAATTATGAAAATAAAAGCTAACACAAACTAGAAAAAGATGGAAGAATAAAAAGAAAAAGTAGAAAGTGCAGAAAAGAAAGAAAAAAGAGACATAGAAAAGAAAGAAAAGTAAAAATATAGTAAAGAAAGGAAAAGAAATATATAAAGAAGTGACTTGCCACCGTTATCATTACAAATATAAACAAGTCTACCCGTAGACACATATGTTGCTCTTGACATTGTAAATGTAAACTTAGTAAATGTAAACTTTTGGGAATATTTTGTTTTATTTTGTGATTGTAAATTGAATTTACGTGTTCATCTCTTTTAATGTTTATCTATCTATCTATCTATCTATCTATCTATCTATCTATCTATCTATCTATCTATCATCTATCTATCTCTATCATCTATTTATCTTTTAAATTTATGTGCTGCCTGACTCTCTATCCACTGTCTGAGCAACTTACAATGGTGCCCTTCAATGTCCAATTTTTAAAAAGTTAATAGTTTGGGTTTTTTAAATCAAATCTAAAGCATTTATCATTAATTTATCATTAATTCCAAAATCATATTTCAAACTGATATGGATCCTTGTCTATTTGTAATGTATAAAATCACCCTTTTTCTATTTATTTACACATACACACTTTTTTTAACTTGTAGTTTAAATTTCATTTTGCTAAAGATTGAAAGATTTATACAGTCCTGTAAAACTTGTTGATTCAAAGCTTTTTAACAGTTGAAAGCAATTAACAAGCAATTTCATAAATTTATTATTAGAAAAGGAAGTATACAAACTTAGTATCTTTTCAAGGATGTTGACCACAATTTCTTTCCATGATGCCATCTCAAGTTCTTCATTTCTTTCAATAGAAATCCTAATGCCATTTATCTTTTTGGAACATCTGGTCCTATATGACTTCAGTGAAATTCAATCTAGTATCTTCCTGTATAATTTTGATTCTTGGAGCATATCAGAGAAATCTGTTGAGAATGGTTTCCTTGTACATGTCTGGTGAGTTCCATGATGTATGTAATTTATTTCTGAGCTGTCTTCCCATGGACACAGCATTTATTAACTCTTGTGAGAATGAGAATGAGTGACTTCACTCTCTCACAAATATGTTCTATACACTCATTCTTGATTCAAGGCTGCCATTAATTTGCGATGAAAGAACAATGACAGGACATCAGAATTATCTGTAGAGAAGAAACTATGAAAAAAATGTTGATTGTCATTCTGTGAAAGCTGCTATAGCCACATCTTCCACTTAAGCACAACTCTCATTTGTTATTCTCTTTATGCTTCATGGCTTATCATCAAAATTGACTGACTTTCATATTTCAGAGGTTTTAAATGTTTAAAGCTACATACATTTTCCAAAGATTTAAAGAAGCTCAAATTTTCTCTTCTTAATTAGATTCATATAAAATACCATCACATAAAGAATATTTTGCAATACTGGATAACATATTTTTTTTCTTTTCTTTGGCTTTAAAATTTGCCAGGCTCTGAACAATGAAAGATTTCAAACATGATATTTATCCTGAAATCCTACTGAATACAAGAGGACTTTCACTTACTGAACTAACTTTTCTAACATCTAAATATTCTAAATATTTCTTTTTAAAGACCAAATTAGGTAAGATAATCTTGATTCTGGTCAATCATGGACCTATAAGAAAGTTTTATATAGCATTAGGACATTGAAAATCATTTGAGCATATATTATTATTAGGTTGTAGAAACACAGAGAGACACACACACACAAACACACACACCCCACACATACATAAATGTACAAAGAAAAGGCTATGAGCAATGTTTACACATGTTATGTTCATAAGCAGATGCAACTTTTCATTTACAAAATTAGAAGGACCTTTTGCATACTGTAGTATAGGTAGTCTCGACTTACAATCACAATTGAGCCCAAAATTTCTGTTGCTAAGTGAGACATTTGTTAAATGAGTTCTGCCCATTTTACAACCTTTCTTGCCATAGTTGTTAAGTGAAACACTGCAGTTATTAAGTTAGTAACCCATTTGCTATGTGAATATGGCTTCCCATTGACCTTGCTTGTCAGAAGGTCACAAAAGGTGATCTCATGGCCCCGGCAGACTGCAATTGTCATAAATATGAGTCATTTGCCAAGCATCTGAATTTTGATCACATGACCATAGAGATACTACAATGGTTGTAAGTATGAAAACTAGTCACTTTTTTCAGTGGCATTGTAACTTTGAACCATCACTAAATGAACTGTTGTAAGTCGAGGATTACCTGCATATGAAAGATAAATTACATATTGTATAATATTGTATAAAACTATTTAAAGGACATTATTGAAAGCTATAAGCATTATTTATAACAAATAAATAAATAAAGAAAATTCCTTTCTTACTAGTCCCAATGTTGTAAAGAAAAAAAATAAAATAAACTCTGCACTTTTAAGCACCCTTTCACATTACTGGAGGGTATAGTTGTGTCATAGGTCCAAGTGGATAGGCTACCTAGAGATTCAGCTTCATTAATGTGGGCATGTGCAGACAAGTGGAAATTCTTTTGTACACTCCTTATGACAAGTAACAAGCCTTCCAGTGTGGTTAGGGAATCTCCTGAATAAATATGAGCAAAATGCAACAATGGATGTTTCACTGGATACAAAACTTTATCAGAATTATTCAGGGCATAAATGCTATCCAGGCATACAAGGTGATGATATAATTCATGCCCAAATAATTTTTACACTTGAAGTAAGTTAGGCAAATAGTAAGGAAGAGAGACAACACTACAAAGGATAGTTAATTTTCCCTCTTGGACCTCGAATTACTCTCTTTCATGTGGGAATTATATTATTTTTCAAAAATCTCAATTAACAGCAAATGAGATTTTATCAAAGCTTAATTGCTGCGCAAGAAGATAATTATAAGGCAAGGGTGTCAAACTACTGGCCCACTGGCCAGTTGCATCATGCAGAGGCTGCGCCAATGCCAGCTCCAGCAATGCGAAAAAAAGTCATGATACATTGTGACAAATCACGTGACATGGCGAGTTTGACACCCATGTTATAAAGGATATCTCAATATGGGGGAAGGGAGGTGTATTCTTTCTCATCCCCGTCAGAGATCTATTGAAAAAATCTTCACACCCACATGAAGCAAGCAGGTCTTATAAACACTTCTATTTATGTCAGTGTAAAATGTTTAAAAGCTTAATTATCATTATGGAGAGATGAAAGTTTTATAGACCTATTCTGGAAGTCAGTAGTTTAAAGCATGCTACCTTTTAAAATTTGTGCCAAACTGTACTTGAGTTGCATGACTGCAATAAATATGTTTAGAAAGGAAGGGGATTAAATCTTTTTCCTAATAATTGAAATCCCAATGGGAATTTCTATCTGGGGATGCTGTTTGACAAATGAGGGAAGCATCCAAGTTGTGGGGGCTAGAAATATCATTCCGTGACCTGGTATTAATTTTATTATAAATTCTAGACATGGTAATTGCAGTCCCATTTCTCTCAATTTCTATCATGCTCGCTGAATTGAAACAGATATTTTCATCTGTACACAAAGGACAATCACTAGGTATGATTCCAAGTTCCATAAAGTTGAAGTCTGAGTATAGTGACACATGCTAACACTGGCCACTCTTGGTGAGATCCAAAATTCAATCCAGAAAATTAAAGAATTCTCAGCTAGTCACCAGACAATATACTCGAAAGGGAGCAGTCTGGGTCTTCATAGAATGAAGTATATGTCCACAGTAATATTTACAAGTACGATAATAGAATTAATTTTGCCACTGCTGAATTTTACTTTGCCGAAATATGATATAATCCTTAAAAATTGTCAATCCTTGAATGTTTTGCCAGCCTTCAAAGACTGCTGCTATCTGAATTATGACAGAGAGGAAGAAACAATCCTTGTGCTCTTTTTACTTTATTCATTCACTTTATCATCTTTTAAAGCTTTGATAAATTGCAAATACAAGCAAAATGCATTTAGACAGTAATTAAAACCACATATTTAGAAAACACTTGATAAAAAGGGCTCCATATTAAGCAGATTTAATTCATTCTGACTAGTTTAATTAGGCTAAATTTTATTTGACTAAAGGTTTTTTTTGTATTATTTTTTGTATTATTACTGTCAGTCTGGTTTCATAAAATATTGCCAGTATGAACAATAGAAAATTGTATGTTAACAGTTTTCATAGTCAGTATACACTGGTAAAGTACTTTGAATGAAATGGAATTAAGATGCACATTAATTAGACAAACTGTAATTATTAAATTTAATTCTGCAACTGTGGTTGCCGGCTCCCAGGTATGGTCAGCTGACTCCATCGCTGACTATAGGGGGCGAAACTTTGGCTCCCTCGGAGAGGGTACGCAACTTGGGGGTCCTCCTGGATCCACGGCTGACACTGGAAGACCAGTTGACGGCTGTGGCCAGGGGGGCATTTTACCGGGTACGCCTGGTGCACCAGTTGCGGCCTTTTCTGGACCGGGATGCCTTGCGCACAGTCACCCATGCTCTTGTCACCTCCCGCCTGGACTACTGTAATGCTCTCTACATGGGGCTTCCCTTGAGGAGCACTCGGAGGCTCCAGTTAGTCCAGAATGCGGCCGCGCGAGCGGTGATGGGAGCGACCCGTCGCTNGTTTCAGCGGGCAGGACTGGCCTAGGGGTATTTTAAATTGGTTTTAGCCAAATTTTAGTAGAAGCGGCCGATTTAAATATTTATTTTTAATGATTTTTTAAAACTTTGTATTGTATTGTATTAAACTGTTTTTAAACTGGCTGTAAGCCGCCCTGAGTCCTACGGGAGAAGGGCGGGGTATAAATATAATAAAATGAAATGAAATGAAATGAAATGAATAAACTCTTTTTTCTAAGTAAGGATTTAGAACTTCTTTTTCTTTACTTCCTCTTTTTACCACTTTGGGAGTGAAGGGAGATACAAAGTTCTGGCTTTTGTTCTTCTGGCAGCCTCAACCATTGTTAGTTGATGTTTTTTATAGTGCATCTTTAATGTTCTCTCTCCATCTTCTTCTGTGTCTGCCTCATGTTCTTTGACCTTCTACTCTTTTTGTACATGCCTGGTATGGTATGGAACTCTATGACATCCTCTCCAGGTTATTTGCTGTTTTTGTATGTAATTTAAGATTGGTTTTATGCAGTGGTGCGATTCAAATATGTGAACAACCGGTTCTCTATGTGGATGCCACTTCCGGAAGTCCATTCTGGGCCTGGGCAACAAAAAATTAGCTACTGGTTCTGCCGAAGTGGTGCGAACCCCACCACTGGTTTTATGCCAATTCTTTCTCTAATGGTTTTATTTCTGATTTTATCTCTTCTGGTCACTCTAGCAGTTTTTCTCGAATATCTCATTTCCGTGGTGACTAACTTTTGCTTATATTCTGTTGTAAATGTTTGGTACTGGTAACATAGGTGGGGATGAGCATACTTTGTATGAAATGCTTCTTTGTGCTGATTGGTGCTGCCTTATATTGTAGGAGTGGAGCAAACTGTCCCAATATTTAAAATATAAAGTCATTTCCTCTAAATAATGATTTAGAACAAAACTGTAATATTTTACAGAATCTGTAAAGGAGGAGGAACTTAGAGGAATTTGCTGTTTCCCCCACAAAATTCAGATTTCATAACTATATTTCCATTTTAGATTAAATTGAGGGACATATTCATAGCCAACTGCTCCTAACCATGATGTTGAGATGAGATGAGATGAGATGAGATAAGATAACCTTTATTGTAATTTTTTACTGTGAATAACTGGCCCACATTAAAAATGAAATTCTGTTGCCTGCTCTCAAAAGAAAATATATATCTACCCATATACATATATAACATACATATACACACAATACCATGAAGCTTCCTCCCAGAAGGTAACAAGGAAAACAGGTCATGAAGAGGATGTGTAGCATTCATACAATCCTGTGGACCCTGCTCAAGCATTGCCTATGTGCTATGTTCTGAATAGGAAGAAGTGAACTACCAATAATCTTTTTTGCCATCTTCACCACTCTCTGCACCGCCTTCCTGTCTGGAGAGTAATTTTCCCAAACCAGACAGTAATGCAATATAACAGGATGTTCTTGATCATCCCTCTATAGAAAGTGGCAAGGACAGGGGAAGGAAGATGTACCTTTTCCATGCGATGAAGAAAATGAGGGCGCTGCTATGCCCACTTCACCAATATCTCACGGTTGAATAACCCAGCTAGCCTACTCGTTAGCTGCACATCCAGAAACTTCATGCTGCTAAACACCTCCACAGGTGAATCATTAATACGCAGAGTTGTATGGCTGTGCCTGCCTTTTCTAAAATCGACTTTGTTGATTTCAGATATTGTAAAGTTATAGTATAACCTCTTCCTTATAATACTAGTGCTGCAATGTTCCTTTTCAAGGTCATAAAGAGTAAGGTTTGCATTGCAAATTTAAAGTAAATGTTTTATCACTTGTCTTCATCTTCCCTAATGCCTATGGTTATGCCTCTTGATTTCAGATATGAAGAAGCTTTATTCCTTTCCTCTACAAAACTGATGTGGCAAAATATGTTCCTATCTATTGTACTATATAAGATAGTAAATAATCCATATAGTCCACAATATTTAAATTATAGATTCCACTAATCCCAGCTCACATGGCCAAAAGTAATACAATTTTTACTATTTTTCACTTTCATCACTGGCCTCCAGGTGAGTATTTATGATGAGTTAGATGTTTCTGCAAGCAGCCCTGTAAGTGGCAAGAGCACTGTGTTGAAATCAGATGCCAGGAATCAGGTTTTGGCTGATGAAAAACTAAAGGGACAAGAGATTGGAGGATTGACCACTTGCACTCTGGATAGCTGTTTCTTATAAGGACACTGCAGGATCTAAATTCAGCAGCTTGGGAGACAAAGGAATATCAATATATCCTAAACCATTGTGCAATTGTTATGGACACATGACCAGCAAAAACCTCATGTTCTTCAACACTTTTGGATATAATTAATTTACAACTTAAAAGTGATTTATGAATGATTGGAGGGGGAGAAAAGACTTTCAATGAGTGTCTTTCTTTTTCAATTAAGAAAAGGAAACAAAAATCCTGTTTTAAAGGATTTCATTTACAAGCAAAAGCCTAACAAGATTTTGATTCAAGAAAGTTTTAAATGGATAAAGGGCACTTTAAGAAACAGAAGTAGAATTTGGCTTTGGTGTATTTTTTGTGATAGAGGTGCCTTTAAAAATAGTAAAATTAATTAGACAGATTGGGCCTTTGCAAAAAAAAAAAAAAAGCTGGTTGTTTATCATTAAGGAAAGTAGATAATTGATGGATTTTACAAATAATAAAATAAGGGTAATATGAGACAGACTGTGTGACTATAATTACAGACAGATAACTGGGCTAAAGTTTTAAAATAAATAAAAGCAAAACATAAAAAAGGAGAAACCTACCTTTTACTTTCACTTAGTAACTGACACACTTTCCCTTTCTCTAATAGCAACTATAAGAAAATTCACACTACGAGGACAAGGAAGGAGAGACTCATTAGAACAACTTACTGATAGGGGCATTTCATCAGATTTTATTGCAAAAAATATTTGAGGAATTTGGCAAGAAAATAATGGAACAGTTGCCAATAGTTTGGATTCTTTTAAACAGGAAATGGAGTGGCTATCATGAAGCACTACATAGAACAGAGATTATTTCTGAATGTGAATGGATGACATATTCAGACTTATTGATATTTGAAAAAGTGGGATTTAATATAAAGACAAGAGAACAACTAGTAAGTGAAGGATTTGCTTATTGGTTTAATTATTATAATTTTTGAAAGATTTAAACTAGATAAAAAAGTTTCTTGTTTTCACAGGAACTAAATCTGAATTGGACATTAACTTATGTCCTCGAGGTGACCACACTGGAAAGAAAAAGACATGCTGGCTGTTGAAGAATGGATTTTGAAGTTGACTGAATTAGCCGAGATGGTGAAATTAAGTGTTTTGATTAGAGATAATGAACTAGACAGCTTTATAAGAGACTGGAAACCTTTTGTGGACTTTCTATGTGCTAAATATAATAACAGATGGTTAACAGGGGTTTTTGAAGATTAGTGTAATATTTAGTTCAACCTGTTGACTACTATATATACATGTGTGTGTGTGTGTGTGCATGTGTGTGTGTGTGTGTGTGTGTGTACATATGCAAATACACACACACACACTTTTTCTTTTTTTGCAGCACCCAGCCAGGGTGGATCCTACATGTTAAATGTTAAATTTAATTGATCACTTTTTCTTCTTTTTTTGCACACTATTTTGTTCTTTTTTGTTGTTGTTAGAGTTGAATGTATGCTTTTGTTTTGTTTCATTTTGTTTGGCTGTTTTGCTGTTTTGTATTGTATTTTCGATGATAAAACAATAACTTTTTTTTTAAAAAAGGAAATGAAATAAGGATTTGCAGGAATAAAAAACGATTTGAAAGAATTTTCACTTTCTAAACTGAAATGTCAACCAAACTATTTTTGTTCTTAACTTTTCTATCATAATACATGCAAAATTATCCAACTTAGAACTAAGAAGAAACTTCCTGACAGTTAGAACAATTAACCAGTGGAACAACCTGCCTCCAGAAACGGTGAATGCTCCATCACTGGAGGTTTTTAAGAAGAGACTGGACAGCCATTTGTCCGAAATGGTATAGGGTTTCCTGCCTGAGCAGGGGGTTGGACTAGATGACCTCCAAGATCCCTTCCAACTTTACATAATAATAATAATAATAATAATAATAATAATAATAATAATAATAATAATAATAATAATAATAATAATAATAATAATCATAATGCTTGGGGGGGGAAATGAGAATTTCTGCAAAAATTAAAATAATGAAGATTGAAGCAGAAAAAACTCAAAGAAAACCAAAGCTGATAATGTTCTCCAACATGTTAGCAATTGATATTCTTCAAAATTCTTCAGAATCAAACTTGATCCCCCCCAAAATTAGGACTCCATTCCAACACGAATGTTTATAATTAGTTTGCAGATTAAATATGTTCTACTGCTTTTGATACATTAAATTCTGTTTAAGATTAAGATTTATTATGGAGGTTTTCAAAAGAATAAAAACATAATTAATTTATCATAGAAATTCCTCTCTTGGTTTTTGTTCATTTTCTCTTTCCTCAGCACATTTGGGTTTTTCTCCTTCTGATTATTTTCATCCGCAAATTATAAAACAATGCACTCTAAACTCCACTGCGGAAAAACACATTGGGTAAAACAATACAGTCTATGAAGATACCATAGTCTGTTATCTTTATACTGCAGAATGAAAGACAAATTGGAGAAAGAATGCTGTGCAAGTCTTTTTATTGCTTTTATGATAATCAGAAGAGGTTCCTATTTGTTTTGATTGCATGGTACATATTCATTGTCCAGCAATGAATTATTGATTTAGCTGAAAGCCAGTGGTTGCTTGATTTAACACTTACAGGTGTTTCATTTGCAATTTAAATTGAAGTTACAAAGCTTAAATGACTAATCTCCAACTACTAAACATATTCCTTTGGGAAGATATATCAATCTAATGTCAAGTATCTTTTAGCTAAATATATTGGAATTTAAATTGTGAGGGGGATGTTGCAAAGTGGGAAGATAATTGCCAAGTTTCAATTAAGAAACAAGGAGTTTGTGCAGAAAAAAAACCAGACTATATATAAATTAAGGACAGTACAATCTAAAGATACATGGGCTACTGTAAATATCTGCATCTTAGGTGATACTTATTTATTTATAAAATTTATTGGCCACCCATCTTACCATAAGGTAATTTTGGGCAGCTTACAGTCAATATATATATAATTCTTGGTTTTAATTTATGTTTTATATATATAAAGGAGAATATTTGTAGCTCAGGATTGAAATGAGGGGTCCTTGATGCTCTCTGAGTTTGCTTGTTTTCTTGCAGATGTTTCATTACCCTAACTACCAATAAGTAACATCATCACTGCTAGCCGAAATGATGGACAGCTCCAGACATCAGTATAATCCTTAAATCTTCAACAAAACAAATAAAACAGATCAAGGCTACATTTGGCCTGTGCTCCCACTTTACTGGAAGAAAGGGAACAGAATTAAGTCACAATTTTGACCATCACAGAACTTTCCATAGCAGCATAATTGTGTGCACATGTCTACTTTTGATGAGGGCTTAATGCTAAATTACAACTGTAAAAAAAAAAAGAAACTCTTGTAAATAAATGTATTTTTTCTGTTTTTATTTTATTTCTTTGCATTTCTCTTACAAGTCTGATCATTAGCAATTGCATTTCTGAAACCATACAGATCCTGCCTTAGCTGTGGGAAGTGATAAATTATGACAGTTCAATCTAGGGATTGAAATTATAACCTTATAAATTCAAATGTTCTGTATAAATTTCACCTGGTCTTCCCAAACCTTCCAGATCTATTTGGTTTAAGACTTCTCTCTTCCTCAGATGCATACTGATCTTCCCCAACATGAAATAGTTTGGGGGGTTCATGGTGGTCTCTGAGCTTGATTGTTTGCTTGCAGATTTTGCATTACCCAAACAAGTAACATCACCAATGCAGAAATAACTGATGATGATACCTAGTCAGGTAATGAAATGTCTACAAGTAAACACCTAATTCAGAGAGCTCCAAGGATTCCACAGTTCAACTCTGAGTTGTGTATATTCTCTTTTATTGGATAATCAGATTTTCCACTACTATAGGCAGCACAGAACTGTCATATTGCCCAATAACTGGACAGAATAATACTCTACTCTTCTTATAAGTTGTTATTTACTAGATTGAATAGATGTGCAAAGCAAACACAGAATTTTCCATAAGAATGTAAAAGATTTACTAAAGAAGGATTCTTTGTATTTATTTTTTTTCCTGTTCCAATATCTTCTAGGTACAATTATACTGTGAACCTTTGTATTTCTAATACTGATATATAGTATGGTTTCCTATTTTTATTTTCCAAAATGTCATTTCAATTTTGATTATCATCTTATGTTTCTCAAAGCTGTAACTATATTTATCTCATTTTCTTCTATCTTCTCTGTGACCTTTTCTTACAATTAATCAGTGTGTTTGATGTAGCCCTTAAGCCATAAAGGTTGTTGAAAGGACATAATCAGCAATAAATCATGGGAAAATATAGTTCAGGACAGCATGCAACTGTCTCCTTACGTTTTTGCTATATGAATTCAGTATTGACTGCCTGTATGCTGCTTAGTGACAGTGTAACTAGGCTTTATCACTTTATAAAAGAACAATTTAACTACTTCCATCATGGCAATGGGACTTAAAGCAAGCTGGACCTTACACTGTATATTGTTCATCTGATTCCACACAACTCTAACAGGATAGATTTAAAGATGAAGAATAATTAGTAATCATCCAAGCAGGTTCAGAAAATATTATGAGAGGGGTAGCCAGCTGAACAAATATCACAGTTTAAAATAAATCAGACTTCTACGAAGTCTATTTCTACTGAGACACTCAATGATTTTCCAATAGTGCTGATAGCTAAATCATATCAAAGGGAAGGTGAGTGCAAAGGTGAAGAGCTATAAAGGGAGGCTATGTTAGCAAGTATTCATTTGAGGTTACTGCAATTTAAGAATGTGTTCTATACATATGCCATTCATTTTTAGTAGCCTATTCATATTTCAGATGTACTCCTTTTCATCACTTTTTAGGATTTCTGCATTTTGCTTTCTGCAATTTTAGTACTCTTTTAGAATCTCCAGTGCTGCTATATGTTTCTTTTTTTATATATGATTTCTTTATTGTTTCCATGTAACTCATCCCAACATCATTATTAGAATGACAGAAAAAAAGGACTTTGCTTTGGAAGTGCCAAATATTCCCTAGATACTCTGGTATTTAATGTATATTTTAAAAATCTGAATAGCCATTAGCATGAATTCCATGGAATTTGGTAATAAGCTGGAAAGGGGAGAAGTAGACAGGCAGTCTGATCTTCCCTCATCTACAATTACAGATTTCAATTCAACATCTGATATATTGCTATGTCAAAGATCTATCTTCCAAAGTTTTCTTCTGCTGCAAAAGAGCTGTTTTTTATTTTTTTTATTTTCCAAAGAAATTATCCTTCTCTTTTCCCTTCTGCTTCCCTTTCCTTTCTGACATGCTTTTGATATTATTTTATCTCAAGTGGATGTTAAATCAGGGAGCCTAGAAGACCAAAGGCTGCTGTGGATAAAATTGTAAAACGAGAAACTGTACACTCATGCATATCTCTCAATAATCTCATAATAATATGGAGAAAAAGATCATACATTCCCCCTCCCCAGGATAATTTCTTTAAAATGTTCTTTTTCGTTAAAAATAATTCCTTTATTTATTAAGTTGAATGAAAATGGTTGATTGGAATTTTAGGCCTATATAGAATTAATCATTCCTCTTATTTTATATTCAAAAGTTGATGCTTTCCACTTTGACCAGCAGTTATCCACAGTGAAGTGATAAGTAGAAATTGATATACTTTGTGGGAAGGGTTTTTTTAATGAATAAAAAACTGCAAAAAAAATTCCCCACAATCACTATGACATCTTTTTAATGTTTGAGCTCTTTATAATCTTATTTGTATCTATTCTTTTTGCAAAGCCCTGCTGCCATGTTAGCTTCACTCTTTTAAATAATTAAAAGCAATTTAAAGCAAAATTGAATACTTACCAGGACAAGTGCTGATTATGTTAATTTAAATTATAAATGCTTTTCCTTCAATGTGATCATGGGGGGGAGTTTTTTAGACAATTGTGCTTCAAGCACACTCGGGATAGGGATATGTACTGATAACTTTCATATGGTAATACTTTTCACATCTCATGTTAATCTTTAAAAAAATAATAAACCCAGAGGCAGAATCTTGAATTCATTGTATAATCCTATTTGCATATGAGGATATAAGCATTGATATTTTTAACCTTTTGATTGCTTTGGAATCTTATGTAGAACAACATATTCCTTTTTACATTCATATTAAAATTTCATGGTATCCTAAATTACTGTGCTAATCATCTCTAGTAGTGCTAGACAAATTTGCTACAGTATACGGTCCTATGCAGTCTCAAGAGATTATGGAAGAGCTGCCAGGAAGATACACTTTGTGCTTCAAGTGGGAGTTTACATTTTTATATTTGTTGAAAGTTCAGTGACATTTCAGATATCACTGAACATCCATGACAAAGCAGCATAAAATGAAAATAACTAAATTGATCTATTAAGGATATGTTGCTTACTTTTCCTGAAAAACAAGAAGAGAGTAGAAACAGGTGGGTTAAAATTTTGAGAATTGCATGCCAAAGGAGGATGACATGCTAGAAAAGATTGTATATTTTCTCTAGCAAGGAAACAGGCAGGACAGGTAGCTTATATATTTTAATACCCTATGGCATAGAATAAAAAAACAAATGAGTAATGGGATAGAATAAAAATGTCTAGGTAGGTATGTATATATTAAGAATGTAAGTTACATCCTTACATACTGAATTTTTGTTTATCAGATAGTTGTCAGTGGTACATCTTCTAAATCATAAAAATGGAACTACATGAAAGTTATTACTTTAAACCGATAGTAAGCTCAATGGAATTAATAGTAAGCTCAATGGAATTCCATAGGGTTTGCTTCTTTAAAGACACAGAATGGGTGTAATACTTTTGTGTTAACTGACAAATACATGTGCCATTTAATTAAAGAGTAACCGTAATAGGCATTGTTGAAATAATGCATATATTTATTCCCCCAGAACAAGACAACAAGACATCATCATGGCAATAATAATAACTTGAAAACAGCCCTTGTTTTTTATGTATTTTCCATTCCTCTTCAATGATGTATTCCAAAGGGCTAATCTGTGGCAAACTAGTCATTGAAGTATCAATTAATGCAATTGGAATAAAATTGTTCACAGAAAAAACAAGTAGAAAAAGTAGATAAATAATTAAATAGAAAAAATAATAAAATAGTGGTGGGATTCAGCCGGTTCACACCAGTTCGGTAGAACTGGTAGCTAATTTTTTGTTGCCCAGGCCCACAACGGACTTCCAGAAGCAGCATCCACACAAAGAACTGGTTGTTCACATATTTGAATCCCACCACTGGGGACACTATATGAGAATGTGTACAACAAGGAGTGGCAGAGCCTGGGAATGGAGTCAAAAGAACAGTTAGCCTGGAGTCTCTATATTGTCACAAACAGACCAAGTCCATCCCTCTTGAATTCTGGTAAACCTTACATAGTGCCAAAATAGTGCTAATGGTTAGTTGACTAGATTTTTTTGCATTGGCCATCATCGCTGTCATCAGCCATTTAGTTATGTCCAACTCTCCACTCTATGGATCAGCACTCTACATGCCCCTCTGTCTCGTACTGTGTCCTTCATATCCACCATGATCGTGCCAGTGTCATTTTTTTTACAGTGTCCAGCCAGCAGGTACTAGAGTGGCCCCTTCTTCTTTTTCTGCTGATCACTCTCAGCATGATTGACTTTTGACCAAAGTATGTTTGGCAACCTTAGCTTCAAGTAAATTTTTGGTGAGGTTCTGTCTAGGACTCATTTTTTTGTTATTTTTGGAATGCATAATAGTCCATGGAATGCATAACTGTTGCCTACAGCACCACAGTTCAAAGGCATCAACCATCTCCTATCTGCCTTTTTCAGAGTCCAAGTTTCGCATCCATAAATAGCAACTGAAAAATTTATTGCATTAACTAATCTGCATTTGGTTGTGAGACTGATGTCTTTACTTTTCCAGATGTTATTCATGTGAGACATTGCAGTTCTTACAAGCTTTCTGATCTCAGAGCTGCAGTCACTACTTTGGTCAATTTTAGAGCCCAGGAAGATGACTTCCTTTAATGTTTCAATGGTCTCATTGTCAATCTGCACTCTGACCCATGTGCTCTCTACAGTTGTTATTATCTTTGTTTTCTTAATGTTAAGCCCAAATTTTTCACTTTCATCTTTGACTCTCAGGATTAACCACTTCAGATCCTCTTTGCTTTCCACAAGTAATCTGTATATCGGAGGTTGTTAATATTCCTATTACCGACTTTAACCCCAATGGTAGATTGCTCCAATGTGTATTTCTCATAACTCTTTCTGTGTACATGTTGAATAGGATGCAACCTTGCTGAGTGCCTTTTTGAAATCTGAACCATCAAAATCAAAATGAGACTTAGGCCCTGAGGTTTTGATGACTTGATGTAAAGACAAAAAACCCCCTATTTTCTCCTTATGGAAATAGATCACAAGATGCCAATAACTAACAACCAAATAGTTATCATTCTGGAAACATGATATTCTTTACTACATAAAATCCGATAACATGAAAGTAGTTTAATAAGCTTGAAGAGAAATACAGGTCATCAGATTATTTTCCTCTGTGACATCTTTTAGAGATAGAGAAGAAATGGCACCATTATGTCCTATTTCATCTTAGTTTTAATAATCCATTTGTCATATGCTATAACTAATAATTGTCAAGAAAACAAAAGTCATTTCCTTGCCAAAAGTAAACTCACTTAGAGTAATTGAATTCCATTCCCATTCAATCTCAGTAGCATGTATCCTCAGCATAATTTATGAGCGTTTTATTTTAAAATATTTATTGCAATTTTTAAAAGTAAATTGGTTGAGATCAGTGTAGCTGTTCGGATAACTTCTCTAATGTCTAGGTTTTAATTGAGTTTATCCATCAAGGTCTTATATTTTTTGAGAATGGATGCTGAAACTGGAACTTTTTACTACTATCTATTGAAAGGGCTGTAATTTAATTAACAATAGTATCTTGGTTAAAAAGTTTAAAGGTTATATCCATACTACTTTAATCAATCAGATTCTAAAGTTTTATTCTGATAGCATACGGGAAGTAGGGCTTCAACTCTGTAAGTTCTATACAAAAAAAACCAGATACCACAATAGTTTATGCTATACATACTGAAATACAATTTTAAATATTCGGCATTTCTAATTACAGCAAGGATGAAAATATTGCAACTAGCCAGAATAAATAATGCTGGGATTATTAAACAAATTATCTGATAAAGTTACTTCAATTATTTTTATTATTTTTATTCATGGCTGCCTTTCAATAAAAATATTCCCAGGGCAAAATGAAAGAATAATAAAAAAAAGACTGGCAGAGCAATCCTGTTGCTCTTAGACTGCTGTGAAGTCAGACCATCCTGCAGCTGCAGAATGAATATAGAGCTGCAGAGATTGTCATTCTTTTCTGTATTCATAAAGAACACTTTCTCTCACATTTTTGTAATGGAGAGGAAATTGTTTCTCCACCAACACAATAGCTGCGTAAAAGAGTTCACTGGTTTGGACACTGTTTCTTTTGGGGGTTCTGGATTTTGAGCATCATGATATTGAAAAGAGAGACTATCATTACTGTCTTTGAAAATGAGGAGGACTTTGAACCTATTTGATAGCCCATGAAGTGCTAACCATCCTAAAACCCATCAGTGATAAAATTAGAATCAATCAAAACAATTATTGCTTAAAACTTAAATGTTACCTTCTAAAAAGAGATGATCAGTAACCTTTAGATATAAAAGATTTCAGGATCAGTCTCATATAAATGCATCTCAGCTGTTCAGAAGAAACCTTGAATTTTGGGTGGACACTGGTGGATAAGAAATAACATAGTAGAATGGACCAATGAAAATACCATTTGAATTGTTTTATGATGACCAGAATCACAGTTCTTAAATGTGCATGACATTCAAGGTTCATATTCATATTCATATTCATATAATTTTGGTTCATATTCCAGACCTGGTATTTTTTATTTATCTTAACTGTAATTTAAGCTTGTGTTTTTATTTCTATCAATTATCATTGTTACTTATTTACAAAGTTTAGGAAAAAAGGTATCTGAAAAAAGTGAACATAATGAAGATGATTTTACCATTCATGACTTATTAGACTAAATTAGTATTTTAAAAAAAGATTCTTAGAATTATGAGACATATTCACCTTCCAAGCTAGTGTTTTATTAGCTACACATCAGTATTTTCATATCATGTTGAATGTTATCCCATTATGATTTCCTTATTTATTTTCTAAACTATGTTGAACTGGTGATATAAATAGCATTTCCTAATAAACTTATAAGTTTTAGACAAACAGGATTAAATAATAGAGTTTTTATTATTATCTCGGGAAGATTATTTTGGCCAATGTGCATCTCCAATAACCAGTAAAAATAAGTGATAGACACAATATATCAAAAGTTACTGTTCTTAAATTTAGCAGAGATTGCTGTATGTGGCATAAGTATGATTTAGGTTGATAATCTAATCTGTTCTTTCTCATCTTGCCAGTTTTAGAATATAAATATAAACACAATTAATCAGCTTTACAAATACTTGAAAATCTTTCTTTGCTAGGACAGTTAGGTTCTACTGTTCCTGTTTTATTCTACCTTTCTTAAAATTGTTGTTCTACTGCTTTATGTATTTCTTTTTCAATATTATATTTTATTATTGCTCCTTTGAACATAAGCTGCTTTGGAAGATTATTTTAAGCAGAAAACTAAATAAATAAAACAAATAGGGGCATCAAACCACTCTGTAATCACTAATTTTGTGCGAAGTGCATCTGTAATAGAGCTATCTGTAATGTAAAGTCCTATTTGTTATGAACAGAAAAACTGAAATAGTATATCTTTGTATACCACAGCTAAATAAGTATAACTAGAATTTTAATAAACCATTTCTTTAATGTACCATACCTGAACACATCTGATTTATTATTAAAGTCACAAATACCTTTTCTTTGAAAAAAATTAAAGAAGAGATTAATTCTTTTGGATACCCTGCTGATTATTGAATATAGTAATGAAGGTAAATGAATATAGTTTTGAAAATATCCAAGCATGTCCAGTGACGTATATCAAAATGTGCTGGTGGATGATAACACATTTTTTTTCTACATATGGCTTTGGCTATCTATTGGTATATGTATGGGAAAGTGTTTTCTATGTAAATGAATTCTTAAGTTGTCAAATGTATGAAGTGGATAGAAACTTGCCAATAATAGCATATTATCTCACAAACCCAACCTTCAATAGGAACAATGCAGAAGGGAGTTTCAAAGTCTGAAGATTATTTTAAATGACTTTTTTTTAACAATGTAATAGAATATATATAAAAGTAAGGTTAACAGAAAGAGTAAGAAAGAGCATGCGCAATTGCTTCTGAAATGTCCCATTGATATATTATTCTGCCCTGGTATTAGCAAGTAGGATAAAAAAATTCCAGCTCTCCTTCATTATAGAATATCTTGAAATAACCATGTGCCCAAGAGAAATTGTCCTTGTCCACCAGAACCTTAAGGTGGATGTTTAGGACACATATTCTTAAATATGGCATAAAAGTATTGTTAATTCAATTAATTTTAACACTTCAACAATTGATTCAAGTGTTATTAATTCAACATTGCTAAATAAAATAATTTTATCCACTCATTTAATTTATATGTGAAAAAAAATCATCATATGAGGTGATAACATCATACATTTAAATGATAACCTCAGTGATTGAAAATAAGTTTGGATAACAGAATTATGTCATTACAAATCTGATTTTCTACTAGTGCTCAGAAAAATATACTTATTTTCTGCATATTTATAGCTATGCTATCAGGACTCAGAATCCTGGTAGTACCTGAAAATTAAATCTTGAAGTATCCATATGGGGGAAAAAGTGATACTTTGATTATTTTCATCAGTAGCAAATCACTTTTTCTTTTTTCCCCTGTACCATTGACTTTTATTTTGGGATAGGTGACTAATTCTATCTTGTGATGAGAGCACCATTCTGATGATGGAAAGATCACAATTCTTATTTGGATGGGAAAAGAATTCCAATTTCTGTCTGTAGGAACTCTGCATAAAAGTGGAATGATGGCAATGCATAATATCCAATATTCATGCTTTCTTTCACTCAGACTTCTAATCGAAGGATTCATATCTTAACAATTTTCATGAACATTGAACAGAAGGTGAGTGGGCTGAAGCAATATTCATCTGCGAACTTAATTAGACCAGTTTTTGTCTAGGAGTCTAAACCTAGTATCAAGAAAGCCTTGTAGAGGTTTGGATTTATATTTTGTCTTACCAACTTCTTCAAATCAAATGACACTACTTGTCCTGATATCCTTATCTTGCATTTTAAAATATGAAGACCAATAACAATTATTCATGATATAAAGAAAGAACACTCCAAAGCGACTGTTCTAAATTAAGATTGTACACATTTTATCTATGATAACAAATAAAAAGGTAAATAAATTATATACTGCCATATAAGCTGTCTTTTTTTTCTTGTCAAATACTGTAGTTCATTCTTTTAACAATTTCATACCAAATTTCTATCTGAAGCTATCCTACTCTCACTAAATATTTTTGGTTTTTCAAATGAGAATAATAAATATAGCCTACTTTTTAGAATTGTTGCAAATTTTACTGGAATAAGAGGAAAAGCAAGCCTATACCTTGTATATATTCCTTATTATACTTACTAGAAATGGAAAGAAAACATGAATATTTCATTGTTATAAATATATATTCAGTATACAACAATATACCACCTGGGAAATGAGTCTATATTTTCAACAAATAGACCAGTTATAATACATTTTAGTATCTGCTACACTTTCAAGTAGTTAAAAAAAGCCTATAACCATATTAATAATTCTTTCTCACATTGAATATGCAATTGAATGCAATTATGGGACAGATACTGAAGTATGATACATAAGGGAAACAACCCATTAGTTTAACTATGTATTCTGTTTCTAATTCAAATATAGACATTTTCTTATAAGCTGATACACATGAGATGCATGTTATTGTCTGCAGCTTTTTAATTGTGCTTCAATTCATACATGTCTACTTCCTAAACATGAATTTGATTAAGAATAAAATTAAACAATAATCAACTTAATCATAATTAGACATAATTAATCTCTGCTCCTTTCTATACATAGCAGCATTTTTGCAAAATAATTATTTATTAATACATTTATTATATGGTGTATGAGAAATAGCAGGTTGGCTGCTGAGATGAAGACATAGGCAGGAATTCTCATCAAGTCATCCAACTTGCCTTGTGAACTGGGAAATGTCCTTATTTTAGTACACTGTGATAACAAACTTACAACATTAATTGAATAGGACATACATGCAAGAAATCTATCCAACTAATGAATAAAAGATACATGTTAAACCCTGCTTGTGTGTATTATATATTATGAGTCTCTCATTGTCATCCAAAATGTAGCTCTGAAACAGCAAAATTATAGTATTTACAAATTTTCATGATATGAGTAACCCAGGTAACTCTACAAACCTCCAGGTTTCCAACTAGAGGTGAATTTAATCATTAAAAAGATAGGGACTCTTGATTAGGCAATTAAAGTCTTGTGCCTTTTTAATATGCATCATACACACACTAGGAAAGGCAGAGCTTTAATTATAATGGTGTCAGAATGGCTTTGGGAGACAGGAGGAAGAGCAATAGCTTTGCAATGAACTGATCAATTAAATTTTAATCCAAAAGAAGTGTGGTGGCAAAAGTGTCTTAGAAGAAACCCTCCCTAGTTTTCAATAAAGTAAAAGTGAGAGACAGAAGGGGTATTTTCAGACTTGCAAGATTCTGTTAATGTAACTTTTCAGTAAAGATATAGGTAATACTCCTGATTAGGCATCTTGTTACCTCACAAGGCTGTCATGTTATTCCTTCTATTTTGATGGTGTTTATCCTTTCTGCAGATGAGAAGACTTTTTCCAACTTCACACTTCTTGGGACCACAGAGATGGTATCAATTACATTCAGAAGATTTGTAGACTTTATAGTAAGGCTGGGGATGAACACAGCATCTTTGTTGCTCTTATATACATTTTTTTTTCTACTGTATTAAACAAACAGCTACAAAACATACCAGATACCAATCCAGTACCAATCCTCCCTCCCAAAAACAGCAAAACTGCCAGAACCTCAGCCTCCAGGATTTAGAAATGTAACAATGCTTCTTGGAACAGGTGCATGTCAGGTAATTGTCAGTATTCAGACATTATTAAAGAAAGTAAAAGGTATTTTATATTTTTTGTGCTTTTTAAACATTTTAAGATAAAGTAATGTAAGACATGTAAAAGCGTCTTCAACAACCAGGAAACAAGAAACATTCCTAGTGAAGTGTTGATCATCTTGAGCATTTTCTTTACTAAAAGCTTTATAGCTATTAAATAATTTATATTTTATTTCTGTAGTTCTTGATTGCTTAGGCCAAAGATATGAGAAAGTATTGTTACGTACTAAATATTGGAGAGGGACTAAATGGATCCAGACAATAGCAAAAAATATCTACTGAAGAAAATATTTCCTTTATTTAAAGGGCCTTATTACTGGGACATCTGTCAAATCCTCAAATCTACCGAGGATTTCAGAATAATATCATTCTTGCCTTAATTTGCAAAGAATTGAGACATTTTAATGGATAACACTATCTCAGCAAATTGCAGAACAAAATGAACTAAATCCACACAGGATTGTGATAGCAATGATTATTCTAGCATTGTGTGATATTTTCAGTGTCTTCAAAGTTTCTACAAATCCATATATTATCACAACATTCAATATATCAGTAGTTGTGACCAGAATTGGAAAACGTTGCCCTGGGAACTTTGATTATGCTTATATCCCTAGTTGTAATGTATTTTCATAATCTGATATACTTCTAGCTGCCATGTTTGTCTTGGGGATCATCTTGTGCAAAAAAAAATTCAAAATCTTGCTTGCAAAGGAATAATAAAAGCATTATATATGTATATGAAATAATAGAAGAAACATGGCACCAGCTGCATTGGAATGAGGATTACCCTAATAACTTTGGTAGGTTTAGGTTGAGAAGACATTGTATACAATATATATTTTTAGATTTTTTTTATCCTTCATTATTTTTATAAACAACCCAGGCGTTAAATATATCTAACATTCTTTCCTCCTATTTTTCACATAACAATCTGTGAGAACACTGAGCTGACAAGAGAGTGACTAACCCAAGGACACCCAGCTGGTTGTCATGCCTAAGACAGGACTAGAAATGCCAGTTCCTTGATTTCTACCCTGATGCCTTAACCATTAAGGAGATACTATTAAGTTCCAACATTCTTTATTTCAGCCTTTTTTGAAAGACACTCATCCCTGAAATCATAGTTCAGGACCATTTAGGCAGACAGAAAAAAAACCTGGCAGGCATTGTAGGAAAGATGAAAATACAACATGGCAAAATTTAAGAGGAGTTCTTCCTGCCACACTGCTTTTTCCAACTTGCAAATGTGACCTTTTGTTCAGATTTAACAGCAACTCTGCTTATCAGAAAAAAACATTCCTTTTGGGAAGATGGAATAAGCATATGAGCATTGTTTGACAGATTGACTGGATTACAAATCTCATTAGTGCTGATCCCTTGAATTAAGAAGGGGATTGAAAATGTTTAAAACAAGCAAAAGTGGAAAACCTTTTTTGAGCTTGCAGTGGGAAAGGAAATGGTTAGGGAGCTTCTTCAAATAATGTACATTGAGCAGAAACAGGTTAAACCTTCTGATTATCTTCCATTTAGGGAAAGAAGAAAAATAACATTTGAACCTCTAGTAACTGAAATCTAGTAACTGAGAAGAGCTATGGAGCTTGGCAGGCAGCTTTGACCTCCCACCTCCTCTCATCTAACCCATCCTAGACATTTATGTCAGCCATCTGAAACTGAATTTGAGCCCAAATAGTCCATGAACTAAGCAGAGGGCTGATAGGGTTCTCTACTAAGTTTGATATGTAATTATAAGGCCTAACAATATATCGCCTCCTTAGACCTCAGAAGCACAGCTTCCTTGGGTCTTTGAAGCAGCATATGATGAGTCTTAGACAGATTGGTCTGATCAACTATATATAAATGTGGGATATATCAGCACTTATAAATGTGGGATATATCAGCACTTACTAGGATATCTGTAGTTTTGAACAGCTTAAAAACTCCATGAACAGACCAAGCACCAGATAACAGTTACTCACAGAGATACCCCATCTTTTTTCGCCTTTCTCCATGAATTTTTGGACATTCTGTTTACTACCAACCTTTGAGAACTAGGTCCAAACTACACCAGTCCATTTTTGATATCCACAGTGGGAGGATTTCTTCCAAATAAAATTTCATTATACACTGACCTGATTCATATAACCTTCCTGAGTTGCTTAGCCATGGTTTATTGAACTGATGAAAATTGGATGGGATACATAGCTCTCTGACATACACACTATATTTTGTGATATGTAAACACATCAACTGTCAGCCTATTTAGATCAGGACTAACACTCTAACTTTTTGGTCCTTTTGTAAGGTCTCAATAAGAATTGGCAAGCTTAGCCAAGAAGTGTAATTCCCAGGGAAGGACTTGAGACCTTTTGCTTAAAAGTATTTTGGTATACAACACAGTAATAATGCTTAGCATAATGAATAAAATGTATCCAGAAAATCTAATTTTTTAAATACTTAATAAAAGATAGCTAGGTTATTTTAGGAAAAAATATGATGCAAAATTAGTGTTACTTTTATTCGCATTTTGTTTCAGATAGACTTGTCTTTGGAGTAAATTCTTAACAAAGCACCCTATTCTGCTGAGTTACTTGTTTAAGATAAACATACATTTTCCAAATGATAATATACTTCAAAATATGACTTTTCCACAGATCTCAATGACATGTGATTTCAATTTTCTAAATTCTCCAATTTCCTCACTTTTTTTTCTTCAGAAACAAAGCTAATAAATGTCTGTCATTTCTAAAATGTATACTTTGCTGCCTGAACAAAAACATTGTGATGATTTGACATGTTTTGAAAAAGTGATGAAGGATACAATTCTTACTCTAAAATATGCTGAAATGAGACTATATAGAAATAAAGCACAAATCAGTCTGTAACAGAAACCATATTCTGCCAGTTAAAACCATACCTTGACTAATGTGTATGAAATCTCCTAGCAGAGAGTTGCACATGTGGAATAAAGTGAAAAGAAGCCAAAAAGGAAGATGAAAAAGGTAAGGCAGTGGAAGAGGGAAATTATACCAAAATCCAGGTGAAATAGAAACTCATATCTGATGTTTCCTCCTTTTGTCTGTGTTGAGATGTATTTCTAGCCACCATAGATTCAGCTGGCCTAATAGTAGTCCAAATAGCTTCAGGATAAGCTCACATCCAGTTACAATCCAGTTATATAAAATTTATCTATGAGGTTCATTGACATGAACAGGACTTATCTCTAAATAAAAGAACAGCATTCAAAATGTTTTTACAACTTAATATTCCATTTTTTTAAAAAAACACAAACTCCAAACTTTTATCATTTTATCAGATTTTAAATAAACGATGCTGAAATACATAACAGTGACCCACACAACAAAATGAAAGGGGAAGGGAGAATTTGAACCAGGCATTTGTGAGCCAAGTCCAGCATTTCATCCAACTTCTGTATCAAAACTCTGAGCTTTGTAGTGCTAATAGAAATTTTTCCAGCATACAAAATCAACAATTTGGGTAGAAGAGAGGAAAACTGTCTGTCATGCAGCTGCTAAGTTCAGAGGGAACACTTTTTTTAACAAACCACTTAAAAATTCAGTTCAAAATTCAGTAGAAATGTGATGAATATCTGTTTTATTATTAATTTACATAGATTTCACAAATGAGCTGTAGCATTTTATCACAAATTCCAGCTCTTAGGAATCCTTACTCCCAAATTTTACCCATTTTTTCTTTGTGAAAGATGTACTTTAATGAACATTTATCTTGCAAGGCTTTACTGGAACAAATAGATTTTAGACTGCAGCAGGTCCAGGCAGAAGAAGAACATCATGACTTCAAAATCTAATGGACTGGTTTGGACAAAACTCAGCAGCATTTTTTTGTGCGGCTGCTGATAAAAACAGGATTGCCAACATGATCGCCAGTGTCTGATAACAGATATGGCACAAGAAGAAGAAGCAGAAATAGGTGACACTGAGGTTCTCAATGTGCCTGGACTGCATTAAATCAAAATTTGAACAGTTCACTAACTTTAGGAAAAGATTCCACCAGGAGAAGATGTTAGTTTAATTTATTTTTATCACAGAGATTCCAGGTGCTAGAAATCCAAAAGAGCTTTTAACAGCCTAAGAACAATGTAAAGGCAAGGGTGAAAATATTTAAAGAGGATTTCAAATCCATTTATAGCTGCAGCTGTGGTGACAGTTTATTAAGCTTGCAAGGAAAGGGATATTTTTAAAAGTGAAATATTTACTATAAGCCAAATAGAATTGTCACAATTTCTTGACTTACTGCCATATAAAGCTGAGCATTAACATTTCAAAATGAGAACATTATCTGATTGATTCAAGTGAAAGAGCAGAAATTTGATCAAACTTAAAATATGAAGAAAATGTACCAATATAGAGAAATATGTAGGTTAGAAATACAGTAAGGCATATATAGCAAAGGCAAGGAGATATGGCATTTTATGCATCATTAGTCACTTTGTTCTTATAGCTGGAAGCATTATTTATTGATTTGTATATGAATTTAACAAATGAATGGTTTGCACCATTGTACTAGACATCTTACAAAAACCATTAGTGACATTATTTAGACTCCAGCAGTTCTATTTCATTTGAGGCATAGTTTTTGATCAGATATTTGTTTCTGCTAAAAGGAAGAAGAAGAACATGCTTTTGCAGGTTCCTGTGCAAGTTCTTATGCCCTTCTGAAAACTACATTCACCTCATTGTGAAGGTGGTACAGGGATTTCAAATGTGGAGGGAAAATTGGACAATCCTCTTTGCTCATATCAGAACCACCTGCAAGATCTAAAGATACCTTATAACAGATGTGGTAAGGACAGTAAACAAACTTTTCTTCTCTACTTCTCAGTATCATCCAGAAGAACTTTTCTACCTGTTGGAATTTTGGACAAAAGAAAGGTTTATTGTACTTTTGGTGCCATGTGAGAAATTTGCAGAACACTTTGAAATTAAAGTTCTTTGCATTTGCCACAACTTGATTTCTAGAGTTAATATAATTCCAGAATTAGAATCCTTCTCTATTTTATTGGATGAGTTTATCTCCAATGCTTTTTAGCATCTACATGCTAAATGAAACCACTGAGATAAGACATCCTGGAATAGGGTTGAGATGCTATTGATATGCAAATTATTAATATTAATATGCAGATTATAGCCCAGCCTAGCTCTACTTGTCATCTAATATGGATGAATATCAGGCCCAACCCAAGAACAACACAAAATAATGCAGTTAAAGTTCAGCTTTTTTATTTGCTTATATCCAATAGACAGAATCTTGCTAGATTAAACATTTAGTATTCTCATCCTAATGAGATCTAGTAGCTATCCTAACTCTCTTTCTCTGTCTTTTATCAAGCTCTGGGCTGGGTGTTTCTTGTCTCAACCCCCATTCTTTTGAATGTGCTCACTCATACCTGGGAAAATGCCAGTTTACAGTTGTCCATCACAATGAGGTAGTTGGCATCCTGAATCAATACTTGATTAGGTAACCGACTATATGAAGATCAATAAACAAAGATTCAATCCATAAAAAATGAATGTATTGTTTATGAGTGTCCTGCTGGTCTTAGATGGGTTTTCATTTACCCTAAGAGCACATATTCATGCTTGGAGATGTTCCTAAATCCAATACTGACACTAGGTTGCCAACTGTTTGGCAATACTTTTCATTACATACATAGAGAGAGAGAGACTATATACTATATACTATAT
>NW_015387056.1:426188-434568 GCF_001527695.2 Protobothrops mucrosquamatus | reverse complement strand
TCTCGGAGAAAAGGTGGCGGAACTCAAACCTGGCCACGCCCTCATCAAACCCTAGGACCGCCCCTTTAGAGAACAGGAATGCAAGTAAAATTTGGGAGGGGCTATTTCCGGTGTGGGAGGGGCTATTTCCGGTGCGGCCGGCCCGGAAAAAGGTGCTGGAACGCGGTTCCGCCGCGTTCCGGCTGAAAAAAAGCCCTGCTATATACTATGTACTATGTACTATGTACTATGTGCTATTTAAAGTCAATCAGATAAAAACAAAGAGCTCTGGGATGTAAGGTAAAAGGCTTTTTTTATTAATTGCTGAGCTTTCATTAACAACCTGTTAACATCATCAGAGCAAAGGGCTAAATGAGAAGGGGGGAGTATGTGCATAAATTTACATAACAGTTAAACAACGTTTGCAGTGAGTCATGTGCACATAGCGTGCTTAAGAAGCTCTTAAAGGCATAAAGCAGTCAGTCTCAAGACCATATTCAAAAGTTGCGCTTGTCAGCTGTTTGGCGCGTAGATCCAGCGCGCCTATCAGCTGTTCGGCACGAGGTCTTAGGGCTTTGCACACAGTCTTGTGCCGTCTGGATTCCTTCCGTGAGGTGCAGCTTGGGGGTTCGTTTCGCTCTATCATGTGCAGGAGCTGCGGGATCGGATCTGTAGGGAGAGAAAGCTCAGCAATTAATAAAAAAAGCCTTTTACCTTACATCCCAGAGCTCTTTGTTTTTATCTGATTGACTTTAAATGTCCATACCTGGGATTCCAATATTCAAAATTATCAAAGACTATGTACTATATACCCATGGTGGCGAACCTATGGCATGTGTGCCACAGGTGGCACGCACAGCCTTCTCTGTGGGCATGCATGCCGTCGCCCCAGTCCTAGGCTTTCAGCTGGGTTTTATAAAACCTTTTCGCTTTAGACCTCCGCCGCCATGTGCAAAAAAAAAGGTTCAATCAATCAATCAATTTCAACTTCTTGCGGAAAAAAAAGATCTCGCAAAGTTGAAATTATTGATTGAACTTTTTAGTCCCACCCAGTCTGCCGTTACCACCACAGCCATGCCCACCCAATGGGCCACACCCACCCAATGGGCCATGCCCACCCGGCACCCGATGATACATAAGTGGGTTTTGGGTTGCAGTTTGGGCACTCAGTCTCTAAAAGTTTTGCCATCACTGCTATATACTATGTACTATGTACTACGTACTATGTACTATGTACTATGTACTATATTATAATATATTATATACTAATATACTATATTATATTTACAGATTTGTATCCTATATTGCAAGCTACAACCATATATTATTATGGTCTCTATATTTCCAAAATTGGCCTCTTATTTTACAATATTGCTGGATCAGGTTGTATTTCTATTGCAATAAATCACAAAAAACCAGGAAAATTATATTTATTTGAATTGAATTTATTTGCATCCATGTAAAAGAGACTGCATACAAATTGAATGCTTTGAATATGTATATGTGCATTTTGCAATTTTTAGTATTTAAGTCTCATGGAATTGCCGGATAATAAACTCAGTGCAGTGTTTCTAATTAAAATTATCTGCATGTAATCACATTAATAGATTCACCGTTTTAAGCATTTGTGATTCTAATAGTTATCAAAAGAAACCAGTAAAATGCCAGGAATGAAATCTAAAACCGTAGCTACCAAAAGTTGATATATTTAGCATAATACTTTTAATAATGCAGAAACAGCACATTTTGCTTCACCTATAGTGCAAAGAGCTTGTTTGAAATGGACGATCATGAAAATTGGAGAGAATAAGGGAACTAGCATGCTAAGTAAATTTACATAATTATTTCAAGACTCAAATCAAGCTAATTATTTTGAAAATTGTATCTGTCCAACAGAAGCATCTGTACTCTGTTCCCCTTACACAAAGCTTAATCAATTAAATTATTAGTACTCTGCAAAGAGCACAACTTTGCTTCCCAGAGTTTCCTCACTGGGCAATTTATTCAAGATAGAGAGGAAATTGAAACCATCTCCAATCAAGATATCAAGAAAGACATTTCTGCTAATTATTCAGTCCTGTACTCAGTCCTGAATGTAGTTAGTGCTTTGAATCTTCAGTAGATACTTGATGACACTGGAAAACATATGTAGATGAAAAACAGAATAGGACTCAAAATTATATTAAAGGTTTTTCTTAGAAAGAATTGAGTTTTATCTTATATGGAAATTTTTCTTCATGGTTTATTATCTTATTTTGTTTATTAAATGTACATGGCTGCCTATTTTACACCAGGTGATTCTAGGTGACATGCAGTATGATATATTACTTAAGAGTACCCTACATATCTCACAAAAGAAAAATATAGTCAAAGTTGATGAGTCATTTAGTCTGACTAAATTTTCTAAAGAGACTTTTGAAACTCAGAATGGGAAATGGATAAACAGAAATATATAATGGAAGTGCACTCTTTAATTTTTCCATATAAAGAAAGCTTTTCTCATATATGCTGATAGAGTATTCATGTTTGCTGTAAAACTGTAGATTTTAATGTAATAAACCACAGCTGCAGATGTTTATAACATAAATTTACTTTAGGTTTCTTCTGTGTTTTGTCAAGAGAGACTAAGATCTAAATCATTTCTTTCAAAAGTCCACATTGTAGAATCATCCTGAACTGTAGAATCTGAATAATTTTAGTGAGATTTTAATTACCTTTATTGCTACAATCTATGAAAGTCAATCTGGGAGAATAGTTGCAATGCTAAGAATTCTCATTATAGCCCCATACAAATAGCCAATGAAGATTTTTTTCAAACACTATTGAACTGCACAGCTGTCCCATTCAACACTGTTGCAATGAGCAGGGCAAAATAGGATTGTATCCATTGTCACGATTATTCTTAGTATACACTTAGCTTTTAACTTCTAAAAGAAGTAGTTCATGTATACAAATAGATTCTACTTTTGCAAAGTTTCCAGATGTAAGTTCAAAATGTCTGTGATATATCCCTTAATTATTTACAGAAATATGCTGAATGCATAAATGTAAAGGCTAGACAATTCATTCCAGCAAATGCAACCCCATTCCACATTATGTAGAACTGGGTAAAGTATTCAGATTCTCTTGGCCTGAAACTATCAATTAAATGAAGAGATGGCATGGAAACGTCTTGAGACAGTTGCAGTGAGCTTTCTAGAAATCATGGTTGTCTCAGATGTTTGCTAGCCTTGCATACTTTTGCACAGCATCCTTTGAATGTACTGCACAGATCTAGTATTCAGCTAAAACCAAACACAACTCTCTGCATGGATTTTACACAGATCGGTTTTAAGATAATGCCTGTCCCAGCCCAAACAACAGGAAGTTCAACAGGTTTTATGTCTTTAATCAACCAATATGACTCTCAACAAGAGAGAAACATGACTTTTTTTCTTCATGGGCATACCTGTAAAAATGTTCTTTCAATAAACCCACACTTTCCATATTACAAATTCTTCATAAATACATGCCTATTTGGATTTATTAATTATGGTTATTTTAAATGTGATTCAGCATTCAAGGTATCATTATTTCTGCTTTATCTGGAATCCTTGATAAAACCAGAGTTAATTTGGAAATAAAAGATTGGATTACAGAGTACATTTTAATGGTTTGTCCAAAATTTATTGTACTTTGCATTTGTCGCTGTTTGAAAGGAGAACATGCAAACACTGAGATCAGTAAATAAGTGACATATGGCATTGCATTTATTTCAAGGTTTGTGGTAACTTTATTTTAACCATGTGATCATTTCTTTTTCTTACTGCAAATCTTCCTCATGGTTTTCTTACTAGCAGAGCAAACACCTCATCTTGCATTATTATCTTTAAAATTGTCACCTGTCTATACAATTGTTCAACTATCCATGTAAGAAGAAGAAAAGGAAGATCAAATCATATATACTTTCTTAAAAGTTCTGCTCCCGTGGAACTTATTTTTAGTATGTTCTGATCTGAATCGTAAAAAAATATATATTTATAAAAGTGTTCTACAATGACCAAATCCTGCCCCTGAGATTTCAAATATAGTTGAAAATTCTAAAAAAATCACTATAACTACTTCATTGCTTCCTATCTCTGAATGCCAATCTGTGTTTATTATACTCTATCACGGGGAGAGGTAGAATTGTTAGTAATAGAATTATTAGTAGTAGAATTATTATTAATTAATAGAAATTATTATTAATATAAAATTGCTATTATTAATTACAATTTATTATTTATTAATAAATTGTTATTAATAGAAAAATAATTCAATTTTATGAATAAACTATCAGATGGAATATTTTAGGCCTTTGAAGTGTTTTCCTCTTTTCTGTTAATGATCAAGTAGCTGACTGCTTGAAAGTGGTAAGGATGAGAGAGTTCAGTAATTAGTTAACCTAAGTATTTTTAATAGAGGCTGTGATCCATCATATAGGCCAGGCAGGCATTCCTACTGTTGCTACTACTAAAAAGTGCCTTTTATAGTGATTATGAATTTGGTAATTAGCATTATAATTACTACCTCCCCCAAAATAAACTAATGTTTCATTTAAAGGCAACATTTTCTGTGTCTGATCTCTGGCTACTAAATAGCTGCTCTCTTAATCTCTCAAGTGACACAAAAAATCAGTCAAGTGAAAAAGCTTTAATTGAAATCATTAAATAAACTGCTCCAAACAAAATTCAATGTGGGAAAATGCGGGAATATCATTTAATTGAAATGAAGTCTAACTTACTAGAAATTATCAAATACTAATACTTTCTAAAAAATAAGTCATGAGATCAGGAGCAATTCTGATATTGTAAGAAGGGCAATTTTGAAGTATTTAAACTTCAACTTCTTTCCGTTCTGTTTATAAAGAATATATATGAATTGTCCTAAATTCTTCTGGAAAAATATACCCTAAATAAATATAAATTATTGATTTTTAAAAAAAAATCTGTCATATTTTGGGCATTTCTTGCCTCTTAACATTGCATAACTATGGTAATGAATTAAAATAATTTCTATTATCTCTTATTCACTTTAATTAGGTAATTCTAGGCACGTGTTTTATTAATGAACACTCTTGTGGATTTTCTGTCATTTTAAAACCTCATTAAAGGTTAATGATTAAATATTACTAATGTCATTCTCTTTGTTCCTCCTATTCTTGTTTAAAAATGACTCATGGACTAGAGACCATACAGGATTTATTTAATAAAAGAAATTAGCAAAAATGTATCATGAGAATTCCCTACTTTGTGCAGGGACAAATTACAGAAAACAATCGTCATTGTGTATTCTTCAAAATCAAGGGCAAATATTGTCTAAATGCTAAAAGCGCCAAGTTTATATTAATACATAAAAATACCCCCCTACAGAAGCTTTGTGATAACAAATCTCATGATCATGCAGAGTGAATCTTGCATATAGCTGCAGTACACTCTAATTTTTCAGGGAAATTTTTTTTTTGAACATAAACATATGTTTGGGAAAGTTGCATCAATATATTTAAAAAAATTTTGTTAAAATGAAATATTAGAGCAAAGGTAAGTACCAATCATGGTTAATTTATCAATAAAAGAACATGCTAAAATATTGAATTTATGTATTTTAATAATATAAACATCATTGTTTAATAATTTCATTATTTACAGTTGCTTCCTTTCTCTTTTGGGGTACTTCTGTACCATTTTTGCAACGGATATCTAATATCTTCAATTTTATTTAGATGTTTTATTTCTAGATTGGTTGATTGATTGTCAATTTGGTATTAACATCGGTAGATTTTTTCCAAGACGATCTGTCCCAAATCTGGTCCTTCAATCTTCCAAAAGTGCACCCATAACTACTATAACTGCACATCCATCTTGATGCTAGTTGTCCTCTCCTTCTCATTCTTTCCACCTTGACCAGCATTAGAGTCTTCCGTAGATAAATAGGTCTTCACATAATATGTCCTAAGTATAATTTAAGCCTTGTAGTTTGTGCCACAAGTGATAATTCTGGGTTTATTTGCAGGATTTTGTTTTGTTTTGTTTTGGGTTGGGTTAGGTTGGTCATGGTATCCTCAAGTATGAGACCTTTCTTCCATGCTCAAGATATTTAACATGGGATTTATTTTCATATTATTTTCAAGACTGCAAGAATGTGAGCTTGGTTGGGTGGTGACTCAGTGAATTTATATGACATGAGATTTTAACCTGGATTTCTTAGTCCAATATATTTATTCCTACATAATCCCAAGGCTCCAATATGAACTTACCTATTGCCTTGTGATCAGAACTACCATAAATGCCTATTGATCTTTGTTTAGTCTTTCCAAAATCCCAATATTTGTTTTTCTCTCCCACTTTCAAAGTACAACTTTTATAATGTTCACAATTCATAATGTTTTTGAATTGTCCATAGTTTTTATAGTTCTTTTTATATGCCACCCAGTCATGTTTAATGTGATACAGAAAGTTTTTTGCTACACAGATATGTAATCTGTCAGTTCGCACAAAGTAATTAGGTTGTAAAAAAAATTGCACTCTAAAAAAGGGAGATTATTTTGATTGACAATTTGGACAGTGGAAGTGTCTATGCTGATTTTTCCACTGCTTGATAGTTTTGACCTAAATTTGTAGATTAAAGCTTTACATTTTATTTTAAAAAATGGTATAACAGCTGAAATGAGTATCTTATCTAAGGCATCTATTACTACTAGCCTAAAGAATAATTGGGATTATCAGTTCATTTAGGCCAATTTTCTGCACAAATGGAGCTGAGCATTTACTGGCTGGATGCCCTTCTTTACACCACATGGGGTTTGCAGCAGGGGTGGGTTTTTGTTTTTTTATTTTGCACCCTAAGAAAGAATGTGTGTTATAATTTCCCTCTGCTTTATATGTTCTTAAAACAGAACATATACATATATTTTTAAACAAGAAATAATACACACACACACACACACACACACACATATTCATTGAGCATTTTAACAACAATAGTAAGAACTAATACAAAGTAAAGTAGAATGAAAAAGAAGAAAGAGTAAGGAAAAAATAAAAGAAAAAGCTAAAAGGGCAAAAAAGAAAAAGTAAGGATAAGAAGAGAAAAAGAAACATAGAAAGAAGACAATATTTTAAAAGACATAAAGATGTGACTATTGGCTTCCGGTGGAGACTGCTGCAGGGATGGCGGCGTTTTCTAGCCGCCCGCCTGGGGCTGCGTCAGAGCCGGCAAGAAGCAGCGATCATCAGCTGCTTCTCGGCTTGGAACCTCGTCCCTTGGGCAAAGAGGGAGGGGTGAGCATGTCCGGATAGAGATAGAGCTCCCTCTCTCCCCCCTTTCTCCATGGGGGGTTGATAGGTGTGAGTTCTCTCGAAGTCTGGACTTTCTCTGCACCCCATGGTGCCTTTGTTCCTTTTCCGGAGGAACAAAGCCAGCTGCAGCTTTCACTTCTGCTTTTTGAAGATTTGTGTGAGAGTGAATTTACAAGCAGACGGAACTGAAACAGGAGGAATGGATTATAGGTGATATAAAACTTTAACTCAGAGAATATTAAAGCATCTTCCTTATTTTTTTTTTTAAATTTAAGTAAGAAGAAAATGGCTGCTGAATTGCCGTTTCTTTGTACCAGAAGGCATTGCTAAGAAAAACTTTTATTCTTCTTCCGGTTACTGAATGGACAGAGATACCTTGTAAAGAATTTTTCAGTTTATTGAAAGTATAAGGTTTTTTTTCCTTTTATCCTATATAATGAAGTTTTGAAAATGGTTTAAAAGGTACTGGAACCTCTGCTTTTTTTAAAAAAAAAGAAAGAAAGAAAGCTGTGATTTTATCTTTAGTTATTTAAACTTCATAACAGTTCAAATTTAAAATGTCTACACTTTTATTTCACCCATCAATTACACTTAAAGATGTACAGGATATTTTGAAGCAGATAGTACAAGAAATTTTTACAGATTGTATGGAGCTACGGGCGAATGAAAAGGCTGAAGGGACAGAGGATAGATTTGTAAAAGCAGAATTGGTTCAGAATGATATGCCACAATATGGAGACATGGAGCCTGCTTTGAGAAGAGGATTGAATGATATGCAGGAAAAGCTGAGAGAGGAAGCTGCAGCAGATCAAGTTGTGGTTCTGGCGTGCGACCCTGGAGAAATTTTGAGAGAAAAAGTTTATAGAGTTTATTTAGGGGCCGCACGTCAGAGAAACCTATCTGGAGATGTTGCTGTTTGTTTTTCTGGAAGATCCTGCTATAGTGAAGATACACAAGCTCTTTATCAACAGAGATTTCAGTTAACAATGCGATCTAAAAGAATGGAAGGAACGTTTGAACAAAGAATGTATATAAATGAAAGAAGAGAGAGCAGTAAAATGGATTTTAAATGCAATATACCTATC
>NW_015387056.1:398667-426088 GCF_001527695.2 Protobothrops mucrosquamatus | reverse complement strand
ATGAGTTTGTAAGAAACTTATTGAAAGTATTTGAATATTGGAGGTTTCTTTTAAGGAATTATTCATTATGAAAGATTGAAATAGAGTTTTTATTTACTTTAAAAGACTGAAGTAGATTATACAAGGAGAATTTTTAAAAATTAGTTAAAGACTGTATTTAATTTGAAATAATATAAAAATGAGGTGATAAGCCTGTAAGGAATTTATTGAAAGTATTTGAATACTGGAGGTTATCAATTGGATTTAAAATATTTGAGAAATGTTTGTTGACTTGGGAATATGTTATCAGAACTTACTACAAAAAAAGAAAGAGAATATTTTATTATTTGAAGATATTTATATTATTTTAAAAGAGTATTTGAATTAAAGATTGTGATAGAGTTCATATAAAAGAATTTATAAAATTAAAGATTGTATGATTAAATGGGCTCAAAATATTTGAGAATCATATTGGAGATATGGGAAATAATTTGTATTATTATTATAGTTTTTTTTTAAGTGATAGATAAAGTTTACTTTGTAATTATTTTTATTGGGGATTATGGAAGATTTGAATTAAGAAATGAATAGCAGCAAGATGATTGGCTGTTTTTATTTTGTTGAAATGGTAAAGATTAATTTTAGATATTTGGGTTTAGTGAAGATGGATAGATTATATGTTTAGAGTCTAAATGTATATACTTATATTTGATTGTTTTTATTTGAGTTAAAGTATGTTTATGTTTGTTTGCTTTATATTCGGGTAGTAATATTTAGATTTGGGACGATGTGTGTTTAACCCTGTAATCAGTTCTGGGAAGTCGGGGGTGAGGGGGTGAGAGGGAGGGTAGAGAAATAAAATAATTAAGAGTATTAATGTAGAAATGAGTATTAAATTAGGAGTATTGATGTATGGAGAAATATGGAAGGTGCTCGGTTAACACCCCTAAACCGTGTCCAAAGGGAGGGAGAGGAAGAGGAGAAGAGAGAGGAGGGAAGTAGGTAGGTAGTAGAAAAGAGGGCAGATGCGGGGAGGGGGTGCTGCCGAGCTGATGCTCGGCTAGCACTCTAAACCGTGTCCGTAGGAAGAGGAGAGGGAAGGAGGGGGGATGTGTAGGGAAGTTGGGGGAGAAAAGAGGGTGGACGCAGGGAGGGGGTGTTGCCGGGCTGCTTTGTAATACTAATGTATGTTTACGTTTGAATGTTAAAATTAATAATACTGAAGTCGTATCAATGTATGTTTATATTTGTATGGGGGGGTTATTTTGAAATTAATAAAAATTTTAAAACAAAGATGTGACTATTAGATTATCTTGTCCAATCATTAAATTCATAAATTGCAAGTTCATTTTTTACGCCCCAAAAAATCACAAGTGTTTTTCAGTCACTGATACATATAGATGCTGTCTTTTCTCTACTCAAAAAATTGAATTTCATCATTTCAGAAGATCTGTCATTTTCACCAACTTATTCTTCCATGTAGTATTGACAAATCTTTCCATCTTTGTGCATACAATAATCTCACTACAGTTATTATAAAAGAGTATTCCATAGCTCTTTTCTACCTGTTTTCAATTTCAAATTCTAGAAGGAAAAGTTCTGGTTTCAATTGAATATTAATCTTTAAATTCATCTTAATCATTGTATGAATTTGAACCCAGTATTTTCTATTTCTTTTACAAGTCCACCAAGCATAATAAAATGACCCTTCTTTTTGTTCACATTTCCAACATAAATTTGAAGTGGCCGATAGAATTATTTAATAGTTCACTGTGGAATTCAAGCCAAACAACAGCTGTAGTGTGGGAAAATGAAGAATATAGGAATATAGAATATAGGAAGGATTGAGGAATTTAAGCATATTCTTCCTTCTCGGGGGTTTTTTCCTTATAAATACTCCTGAATGCCTTTTTTTAGAGTAAGAAATAATCAAATGCCTTCTTTTCCTTCAGTAATTTCTTTTCTTAAAATAGCTGCATCTGTTTTTAATAATGATGCCTTCTGTTTATAATGGAGAGGCAATCTCTAATGTGCATATTCAAGGTTAGAGTTTCAGACTCCTCATTAAAAAATCTACTGTTGTACTGAGATGATTCATGCTACAATGCTTTTACTAATTAAATTAATAGTTACACTTGCTTACTAAAGAGATTAACTTCTGTATCACCTTCACTAGATGGGTTAGTTGCTAGGCAGCCCACACTAGGGGTTTAGTCCATGCTTCCTATGTCTAGGGATAAAAGCTGTAATACATCTTTCATGAAGAAAATAAATGCTATTCTGCCCTCACTAGGAATATCTATCTTTATATCTTAATTGTCTCATTTTAATCATTTTAATCATTTTAATCATTTTTCTATTATAGCCTTGCTTTTGTTGTTTGTTATTGTCTACAATATATCTTAATGTATAACAATATAGAGAATTCATCTTTAAAATAGTGTTTTTAATCCCCTTTTATTATTTTTTTATAAATAATTCAATAAGAAGTAGTATCTAATGCTACCTAATAGTACTTCCTTCTCCTATTTTCTCCATAACAACAACCCTGTGAAGTTGCGCTGACAGACACTGTTTGCCCCAAAGACACCTAGCCCATTTGATGCCTAAAGGTGCTCTAGAACTCACAGTTTCCTATGTTCTAGTCTGTTGCCTTAACCACTAGACCAAATTGGCTCTTTTTTTCCTTTCATTGTTCTCTTCTTGAAAATACTTTTACAACATCAGAAGAAGCATTGGTAATGTTTTTAAAACTTGGAGTACAAAAATATAGGAACCAAAATGTTAAAATATACAATAATTGGAATCTTGTGAGGTTAGCAGATCTCTCATAATTTTCACAATATCAGACATAGTATATATTCACATGCAACAGCACTAATAGCTTGCATAATATTATGTAAAACTCTAAGGTCTCACATTTTAGGATGTTCACTTAAAATAAAATTTAACAGCATTTTTTATAAAGAAAATCATTATAATCAGTGTTTATATTCCATGGAGGCCACCCATACAGAGATATGTCTTGCTAATCCCTGTGACAGCATCTTGTATTCATTACCCTTGTCTGACTGGACACAAGAAAACCTACATGCTTTTTAAAATTCATTTCTATGAGCTTCATTAACTCTTTTCTAATAAAAGGTATTGTATTTCTAGGTACTATATTCTTTCACTGCATTCCAACCAAAAGTAACTACAGTACTTGTTCAATTTATTGAATTGGAAAAATTTAGAGAAAAATTAAAGAGACTTAATTTTGCCTTGATTGCATCTGCAATTTATGCAGTCATCTGCATAAATCAAAAGATCTCATAATACACTTTTTGTTTCAGTTTTGAAGTTGCAAACGTTTAAAAATATGTATGTGTAGACTGAATTTGTATAAATATCTGGATTTTATGTTCTTTTTCCATACATACATATGCATTTATATACATATATACATATATACATACATATATATATATACATATACACATACACATACATATATACATATACATATACATACATACATTGTGACTTCTGCATTTTATTAGTCTCTTACCCAAAACTGTAGTCTCTGTAAATAGTATTATTTATTTATTTTATACTGAACTCAGTCAAGAATGCTTCTGAAGTAACAAAGATAGAATTGCCATGTACAGTCCTATTAATGGCTCCTGTCCAGTTCACACTGTTCCAAAGGAGATTGGGAGGAATCATCTTGGTGGAGATCAGCTGAAAATCTGCTGATCATCTCAGGCTGTCCATATGACCTTAAAATATGGGTTAATTTTGGTCTGAGAGCAGACCAAAATGTAAGTGATATACACATTTTTAAAAGGGCATGGGGAAGAAGAATTAGCTCATGTTATTTTTATTTTTGCCCTGGCAATCTAGAAGTACTGGTAGTATTCTAGTATTCAGTTAGGTGAGAATCATTCACTTTTTGTAGTCATGTAATGGGACTGTTACAGTATAAAATAGTTCTTAAATTGCATCCACTCCTCAATATAATTTCTGCTTATGAATAAATACAGAAGAACTGAAATCTAAGAACTTATTCATCTGTTCCCTCTCTTCTCTCCAAGTTGCTGAATGGATTTAATGACTTTAAGATGCTAAATGCAATTTAGATACTTTTTTATTTAATGCTCAGGAATCAATGCATAGTCCTAAAGGTCATATGATAATACATGTCAGACAGCATTATTTCAGTGACAGGTGCTTTTCTTCGTTGGTGAAGGATATTTCATGGTGTCTAAAAGACTGACAATGAGGGTTTATTAGTAAGTGATGAGGTACTAGGATGAGAAATAGAATATATTTGTGAAATAAAGTAAGAATGTACTTAAGTAAACAATATGTGTATCTTAGATATGATAACTATTTTGTAATGAAATAAGGGAAACTTGGGTTACCTGAAATCTAAATATTGTGGATATTAAAGGCTAAACTGGAATACCATAATTGAAATTAGGTAAAATTTAAAAACAGGACATGGATATGTATAAGTTAAAATTTATTGATAAATGCTCTAATTGATTGAGTTATAATTAGAAATGTATTAATTTGAATGTGATATAATAATCAAGGGAAATAGAGAGGGAATTTTTGATGATATAACCTGAGACATGTACGAAAGATTTTGTTACTAGACCAGTGGTTCTCAACCTTTTTAATGCCGCGACCCCAACCGGTCGTAAGTCGAGGACTAAACTGGTCGTAAGTCGAGGACTAAACCGGTCATAAGTCGAGGACTAAACCGGTCGTAAGTCAAGGACTACCCAACCGGTCGTAAGTCAAGGACTTTCCCTGCCCGGGAGCGCCACGCATGCGTGGTTCCGCCCCCTGCGCCGGCCAAGGCATAGCTGGCAAGCGGCAGAGACGGAGCAGGCCAACCACCAGCTGGCCCAGCCCAAGGGAGGTAAGGCACCCGCCGGAAAAGGGGAAAAAAATGGCGGACAAAAAAAATGGCGGACAAAAAAAATGGCGGACAGCCTTGCTTGGCGACCCCCGTGAAATGGTCGATCGACCCCAAATGGGGTCCCGACCCACAGGTTGAGAACCACTGTACTAGACTATTGACTACCCAATCATCACGCTGCTTCCTAAATACTTGGATGTAAAACTGGAAAATTAATAAAACTTGGTTTAAAAAAAAAAAAAAAAAGACTGGCAATGAGGGAATGTTTTCTTAAAGATTCAATATAGCAATTGTCAAATATCTGAATACAATGTTGTTTACCTTCAGTAAGCATGGAATCTTAATTTTAAAGCATACTTTATTGTATGTACCGTATATACTCGAGTATAAGTCGACCCGAGTATAAGCCGAGGGACCGATTTTCCCACAGAGAACTGGGAAAAATTGGTGACCCGCGCATAAGCCGAGGGGGCATTTTGGCTGTTCCTCCCTGGCCGCTGCCCCACCCCCGCCGCCNCGCCCCACCCCCGCCGTAGCCTCATAATTAAATACTAACTTATTGTAACAGAATCTAATATATGGCATACTCTCTTAACATAGGGACCTAAATGGTGGTATTTATTAAAGTCACATATTATTATTAGTAACAGTCTGGGTTCACTCAAAATATATTTATGAACTTGAAATGTACTGAATGCTTTTCATTCAGCAAGTTTTCAAGAAGAGGGCAGAGCAATGCCTGCGTAATTTTTTTCTTAAATTCATAAAATAAAATTCTATTTTCTGGCACTCTTCAACTAATTCAGATTGCATGTCAGTTTGGAATAAATGCTTACTCTACTTTATTATGATATTTTATACTTGCAATTATTGTTCTTATTGACTTATTATAATGATTAATTACACAAATGAGTACTTCTATTCACAAGTCACATTCCAAAGTTTTCAGAACCATTTGGAAGGTTAAGCAATACAAATTAATAACATCGACATGTTGTAGATGTTCTTCAGTCTTATATTTAGCATCCATACTATCACTTTGTTTTATATAAGATAAGTAATATAATCTCATCAGTTCCCCACAAACATCCTACAGCATAGAACTGTAGAGGTTCTTGAATAAAACAAGGAACGTTTGGGTCCAAACTTATAGCATAATTCTAGAGAATAAACAGTATTATATATATTTTATATTAAGAATATCAGCTCCATCAAATTTTCCCCCCCCACCCAAAAATTAGTATTTATAAATGTTCCTTCCTTTATTATGCTAAGCCTTTACTAATAGAAGGAATGTTTCTTCAGTGGAAATCAGTGAGGATGTTTTGTAAAGTGGGGAAATGATTTTATGGAGGGTTCCATCATTTTTTAAAATGTTCCCTTCTGCGCATCTGTCTAATTTTTTAAAGACACTTCTAATAAGAAAATTGTTAAGTAACTTATTTGCTGTTTTGGTACTATTGTTTTTAACTAGAGCTCAAAATGGTTTTGAACGTAAGGAACAACAGCAAAGATAGTATATTTACTATGTAGTTTCACACAATAATTTTTTGACCATGAAATAATTGCAATTTTTGTGGGAATCCAAAGTGCAAACAATTAAAGAACAGTAGACAAAGATTTAGGAAGCAATGGTAACTATAATATGATAGTATGAAAGGAAAAATGCATTAATTCATTTATAGGCTGTAACTCATGTACAGGCTTTTTGTTTTCTGTAGGTGTGAGTTCCTCTGAACTTAGAATTATTTAGAAATGCATACAGAATTTATATTATATTATGGGTTTCATTATTACTTTTACATTACATTATTTACTTTTACTTAAATATTTAAGACATGTTCATTTTATAATATATTATTTTAAATTATGACAGAATTTCCTTATTGTATTCTTTTTAACATTTGTGTAAATTATATTTATTGCTTTTTAATTATATTTGACTTTTCCTATTTTTAAATAAATAAAATGCTATAGAATTTTGTTACACATGCTTATGAATAGAAATAAAAAAATTATATACCCACATTTATGTTTAATTTTTTAAATAAAGGATGGACATTATATTTTTTGTAAGTTCAATATGTCATATACTATTATATTATCATATATATAAATATTAGAATGCTAATTGGGAATCATATGAAAGAAGAGCCAGCCCTGCCATCATTTTTGCTTGGAGTTGAACTCAAAAGGGATGAAAACCTAACAGTGAAATGAAAATCCATTCAAAATGAACACATCATCCCTCTGTATAGGTCATCAGGTCCATAGTCTCTTCACCTCCATTGAAAACTTTCAAAGGCAAGAAAACAATAAACATCAAAGCCTTTCTATAGTTGTATACTGCCTTTTCAACACTTCATATTTTGGACCTTTTTAAAAATGCAGTGTCAGCAGTAAATCCTTTATGGATTCAGTCAGGCTTTTGAATCAATATCCCACAGAGCATCACGCTACTGTGCCGTCTGTGAAGTGCTTAAAACATGAGGGCAGAAATGGGACTGAAAGTCTGAAACACTTCCTTTCAATGGCTTTCATCTGCTTTTTCAATGCTGTAACCTTTGAAGAAAGAAGATAATATAGTAACTATGCTTACAAACAGCTATAGAAAACTACATGGATGAATCCATAAAGTCACCAAAAGTCAAGCTCTATCTGAAGTGACTTTATCTTGTTATCTTTGAAAAGGAAGTGGGCTAAGTACAAATGTCCACTGATTTTGGTTTACCAAAAAGTTGATAAGCCTTAACTTTGTCCTTTTCTTAAACGCTGGTTCAACATTTTGGATTTATAAACTTTAGCCTTTAAATCCTATCCTTTAAAGATACTTTCATTCTTATGTTTCAGGATATTTACACAACAGGATTAGTATTTTTTATAAATACATTATTAAGCCAGTCTAGTCCTGGTTATCTCATAATGATCCACTAATAGATTGATATTTGTTTCTTACCTACTCTTGAATTAGTCAACGGTGAAAAATCACATATTATTTATTTGATGAAATGTATATAAAGTTTAATGAGTCTTTTTTTCCTTTTTCCAGAGAAGCATTATATATGTATGTATGATCTTAGGATACCAATTCTCAATCTGATTACATTATGCCATCCATAATGGACTTGGATTTATGGAAGATGTAAAATGCAACATATCAGAAGGCTGCTGAGCTGGAGACCATTTAAGATACTTAGTTTTTGACAAGCCAATTAAACTATGCTCTTATAATATTAGTATTGTATAAATTTATGTGAAAAAGAAATACTAATGGGATGGAAGTAAAGTAATATACATGCAGGATTCTTTGCAGAAGAAACACAATCTCAGTGCTTTTTAAACTTATACTTAATTTTAAACAATGCAAGTTGTATATACCCAGAAGCATGCTTCAGCTACTACATATTGAATTAAGTTTACATTACAGATTATCTATAGGAACATCGAAATATAGATTGAGATGCACTGGCCAAGAGTCAAAACAATCCATCACTGTAAAAGATACTTTGAACTATTAGTCTGGAAACATTAACCTCATTAATTAGGAATGTATTTATTCATGAAATTTTCTTCACAAAGTCTTTGCTTTTAGAATCTAAAGAAATACATATGACAAAAGAACAAAAGGGATTTCATGAATTATATTCTGTTTGCAGATTCAGGATCATGATAAAATATTGACAAATATTATCCATAATAGAGTCAAAGAGTCTATTTTTACTGCTGTTCTTTTTAATCAATGATAGTCAACTTCCTGTTCTCCATACTGCATGGTGATAATTGTATTATATTCTTATGAAAAAGTCCTTAGAATTTGATTGTTGGAATTAAAGAATATCTGTATACTAATGCTGAAATATCTATAATAGTATGCAGTATTTTTCAGCAGAATATCAGACCAATAATCAGGTGTATTATTTAACCTATATCAGTGCCACATCCGTTCAAACTGAATACCTCAGATATCATAGGAAATTATTTTTACAAATGATGAAAGTTACACACACGCACCTGCATACACACAAAGAAAGAGAGAGAGATAGAGGGGGTGAGAGAGTCTGCATTTGTCATAATTGACATTTATTTCTATGTATCTTGTTTCAAATGCTTTATCTAAATGCAATTTTGCTTTCTCAATTTTTCTTTCTCACCTTTCTAAAATGTAACTTTCTAAAAATATTCATGTCATTGATATTCTATTACATTAGCCTCATAAATATTTTGTAAGTCAAAACACTGACAAAGTAAAACATTATTTCACCAAAAATAAATTACACAATTTAATGTGTAAAAACTCCCAAGGCTATCTTAGTATTATCTGATTTTATTTCAAAAAAATAATATGAGTAATTTACATTTAAGTCTAAGATGTGCCATTATAAGACTCCAAGCCATAATTAGGGAACTAGATGCTAATATAAGAGAGCGAGTTTGATGTTGTGGTTAAGGCATCAGTCTAGAAACTGGGAAACTGTCAGTTCTAGTTCTATTTTAGGCACCAAACCAACTGAATGAATCTTAGTATTCATTTACTATTATGGAATTTATAACAGGTTTTATTTTTTTAAAAAAAATCCGCCACATGAATTCCAAGACTTTTAATAAAATATGAAATTAACATATTTTGTCTGTACATTTAATTCATGATTCATAATGTGTCTCCTTGTATTATACAAGTGTGATATAAGAATAAATCATCACCAAGCAGTACTTTATGTATTTATAACATCAGTATTGTCATATAAACCCCTAATAAGTAGAAGCATTTGCCTCAAAGGGTCAAATTGGTGCCACGTTAATAATTCCTGCCATAGTTTTGGGGAAAAAATCTGCACATTTTTAGACTGCCTAAAGAAAAATCTTGTGGTAAATCTTCAATTAGATAAAAGGGAAAGCAATCCATTAGGAAAGACTCCATTTATCTACAGTAAATCAGCAGAGATTGCTGCATTGACCTTCACTGAATCTTGACTTCAAAACCTTAAAAACTGATTTTGGAGGAGAAAAACCCTAAGGGGCTTCTGTATGCTGCCTTTCCTTCTGTTATGATAAAATAAAAGGGAATTATCTGAACTAGGGATTATGGTAGCAATATATATTTATGTTAAGAAAACAAGTCATTGATGCTCTTTCATCCACAATTCTCCTTTCTGTGATCTTGTTCCAACTACTCAGTTCTAGCAAATTATAAAAAACTACCAGTTTCCTAGCATTTTTCCTACTACTCTCTCACCTGAACTATAGTTATTGGTGAAAGAATCCAGCTACAATATTCAACATCCTTCAGAATGAAAATATTACCTCAGTCTAATATAAGGTTAATTGTTATTGAAGACAACAGCTATGAGGAAGTATATGTGAGTTCAGTATCAAGAAAGTATCTAAAATTCTTGATTTGCTATTTATTTGGGAACATAAAGGTTTTTTAAAAAAAAAATAGTCATGGAAATATTACTCAGAAATGTGGACAAACAGAAGCCTTGTTTAGACTATGCACGACATATTGTTGGAACCACGGTATTGGCCACTGAAATTTAAGTTCATTTGAAAATGATCTAAATTTATTGCCATTTATTATTGCCAGATATCTAATTTGTTTGTTTGTGTTTTTAAGACACCGTATTAAAAATACCCCACAAAAATATAAAATAATAAAACTAAAACTAATAAAATTGCTTAAAGCCATTACAACAGGCACAATGGTGACCATTCCCTTCTCACCACCTCTCTTGAAGAATTCTGTCTTTAAGAGTTTCTGGACAGTCAAATAATTTCTGTTTTGTGGACTCTATATCTTCATTTCCTTTCTGCTATTTTCTTTGCCTTCTCCTATCCAAATGTCAAGTTATTACAATAAGTGGTCTTGGGGCAGGAACAAGGATTATTATTATCTGAATTATTTGCACTTGCAATCAATATACCTTTATTCTCACCCCAAGAATTCCTGATACATTTTTCCATACTTTAAAAAGGAAAGGGACATCACACATTCATGTCATTTTTTTTCTCAATGTTAAACCATTTACTAAAAATTCCATTTTTTTCCATGCATACTGCCATCATACAGCAGTCTTACTGCATTTAGAACCAATCCCAATTCAATATGCATACAAAGCACTTTGTAATTTAATTGTATTCATTTCATCATATGTTCTCTATACCATAAACTTATTTTTATTATATATAAATTTGCTTGCTGAAGGACAAAATAATTCAAACCAATTTGAATTATTTGAATTCTTCCCCCCCCCCCAGCTTCAGTCTATTACTTAGAAACCTTGTTTAAAATGGCTAATTGCCTTTTAGATAATGGGAAACAGATATCCATTTAGTGCTGTGTTTGGTTGACAAAGCCTCTCAGATATGCCAAAATTGCAACATGAGTTGAAGTAACATTTAGCTCTGAGATCTATTTGGTAGGTGAAATTGATAGTGTGGTCTTCTGGTTAACCCTAGCCACTGGCAGCTTAATTCCTGCCTCTCCAACTCTTGAGTAATCACAAAGAATAGTGAAGTTTGGATCTGAGAAGTCATCCACATATCATTCTGGAAAAGGATGTTGCCAGTGGCATGAAGAAGATTCACTCCCTTTTCAATAAGGCCTTCCTAAATCCATCTGTGTTTCATAATTATTGCCCTATTTCTACTTGCCTTTTTGAGCAGAAGAGTATTGAGAGCATGACAGAATTTAACTACAGAGCACCTAGATAACCGTAGTGGATTATTAGACCTTTTCCAGTCCAGAATCCAACCTGGGCATGGGACTGAGATAGTGATCATCCTGACTGATGAGTTTTGTTGTAATCTGGCTGGTGAGAGTGCATCCCTCCTGATTCAATTGCATCTTTCAAATGTACTGTAGTAATTCCACTCTTTCGTCTGCAAGCAAGTCTAGTTAGTGGCTAGGAAGAATCCCCTTGTTGTGGGAGGCCTCTGGATTCTGTCTTCTTTCCTCTACCTTTTAATAGCTACATGAACCTATTAAAATGAGTCACTAATTGTTCAAAGTTCAATAATATTATGTTGATGATACCAAATTGGAATATACCTCTTTTTTTTTAAAGTTAGAAGAGGGCATTTTCTGCATTAATGCATTCTACATATTTTAAGCAGTTCAATAAACAGTTTGTAATTTCATCTGCTATCCTTTTCTTATCTCACTAGATAGATAGATAGATAGATAGATAGATAGATAGATAGATAGATAGACAGACAGACAGACAGACAGACAGACAGACAGACAGACAGACAGACAGACAGACAGACAGACAGACAGACAGACAGACTTTATTGTCATTTTGTACTGTGGGCACAATGGCACACATTAAAAATGAAAATTAGTTGCTTGCTCTCAAAGTGTACACATACATAACACACATTTAAACATACTACATACAACATATGTATAGACCTACACCCTTACATATATGTAACATACATGTAACATATATGTAACACCCTTACATATATGTAACACCCTTACATATATGTAACATATAAATATTAATCACTGTCCATCTTGAATACATAATGGAAGGAGGAAGCTTTAGAGTTCATAAGGTTAATACTGTATGGAACAAACTGTGACTGAATCCGGATGTTCTGCTTCGGATACCACAGAGCCTCCTCCCAGAAAGGAAAACAGGTCATGAAGAGGATATGTAGTATCCCAGACAATCTTATGGACCCTGCTCAAGCAACGCTTCTGTGCTATGTCCTGGATGGAAGGGAGGGAACTGCCAATAATCTTTTCAGCCATCCTCACCACTCTCTGCACTGACTTCCTGTCTGAAGCAGTGATGCTTCTAAACCAGACTGTGATGCTATATGACAGGATGCTCTCAATTGTCCCTCTGTAGAAAGTGGTAAGGATAGGGGAAGGAAAATGTGCTTTTGTCGTGCGACGCAGAAAATGCAGGCGCTGCTTTGCCCACTTCACCAGTGTCTCGCTGTTGAGCAACCAAGCCAACCTACTTGTTAACTGCACACCCAGGAATTTGATGCTAGTAACCATCTCCACAGGTGAATCATTAAGGTACAGAGAGGTGTGGCTGTTCCTGCCTTTTCTGAAATCGACAATGATCTCTTTGATTTTTCCAGTATTTAAAACTAGGCTATTTTCCTTACACTAGTTCTCCAAACTCTCAAGTTCCTTACGGTAAGCACCCTCATTGTCATCATGAATAAGGCCCACTACTGTTGTATCATCTGCGAACTTCACAATATGGTTGGTGGCAAACCTAGCACAACAGTCATGGGTCAACGGGGTGAACAGCAGCAGACTTAGGATGCAGCCCTGAAGAGAACCTGTGCTCAAGAAAATGGTGTTAGAAATATTTGTTCCAGCTCACACATACTGGGGCCTATTAGTAAGAAAATCAAGAATCCAATTGCACAAAGGAATGTTTAAGCCTAAAAGTCCCAGTTTGTCTACTAGATGTTAGGGAATGATTGTATTAAATGCTGAATTGAAATTGACAAACAACAAACACACATGAGTATTTCTTTCCTTTAAGTGCTTCAAGCTCAGATGGAGAACAGAAGAAATAGCATCCTCTATAAAGCTATTTGGTCGGTAAACAAACTGAAGCAGGTGAAATGCTGACGGGAGGCTAGATACAATAATGTCCTTTATCAGCTTCTTAAAACATTTCATAATGATGGATGTCAGTGCAATGGTAATCATTGAGGCCTGTAATTGTGGACTTTTTTGGCACTGGCAAAAGGATGGCCATCTTAAAACACAATGAGACCACTGCCTATGATCACTACGCCTATTTACATCAATATCTAGAAGTATACAAGTGAAACTTGGGAAATGTAATTTCCTTTAAATATTATTTCAGCAAAGAAGAAGGAAAACAACTCCTGTTGCTTCCAGAAACATTATTATTATTGCCTATGATGAATCTTTTTTCCTTTTTAACTGAAGCAATATGAATTGCTTCCATATTTGAAAATGGGACAATAATGACACTTCTGGATCTTATTTTGAATTGGATCCAATTTATGTAGGCCTGTTAGGTTACATTTAGCTTTAAGACTGGACCCATCCCTAACCTATTGATTAATAGTACCATATAACTTTCAATGTCATTTCACATCTAAGAGATATGCATTCAGGCAAAAAGCACACATTTTTGTTGCTTTGTTTCTTTGCTGTTACCTCTTCCCTGGATTGCTACCATTTATAGATAGCATTTCTGTGCTCCACTATTTGTGCCAGCTTTAATACTGTTTCTGGCATATCATAAATATATGCAACTATGCATGTTTTTATGGTGCATCCTGACATTTTCAATTACATTTTGGAGAGCCTTGAGTACAGCATTCCTCAATCACCCACATAAATTTCCTAGGTCCTACAGAGTCCTCTGCATGATTTATTTACTCAATGTTTAGCTCTGGTTATGCAATCTGATTCTACTGATTATTCTGGATAAATTTATGTGCAGAAGTGGAAAGTAAGGGCAAGGTCAAATTAATAGTTATGTTTGCATACTTAAAATTAGGGAATATAAAGACCTAGACCTCTATTTTTATTCTTTTTGTAATATTCTGTACCTTACTGGGTTACTAAATAAGGAATAATTGAGTATAACCTAATATCCAGTTCAATTTTCAGGTTTCAGTTTCCTAGATATATCCTCCAAGAAGAAACACACTTCTCAAGATATATTGTCTATTTTACACATATCAGCTTTTGTCCCTCACAATATGAATTTTTCCACCATCACTGTTCTCTTTTTCCTCAATGTACAGTACACCTTTGATTCCATTGTCTCTTGAAGAGTTGAGAATCATTTTTATTATTCTAGATTAAAAAGATGTATTGTGATTGAACCTTGCCTTCCACGTGCAGTGCCTCAAATGATGATACAGGCCTCCATCTGATTCATTATTCTTGCTGCTTGTCTTCTATATAGACTACTTCTGCTGAGAGCAACTTTTTGTCCTAGCTCTTGAACACCAAGCTTTTCTCTGGTAACATTCGAGAAGAATTTACTCTGTGATATGGGTATGCTCTTTACTTTATGATAGTTTAAGGAAAAAGGGTGAGCTTTCAGTCCTATCATTTTCTCCTCCAGCAAGGAGAAAATCTTGCACTTGTAATATAATAAATACAATATATTCTTCAGGTAAGAAAACAAACATATCACACATTTGGCAGCTGTCCAGCATTGTTTCTTTGGATACCGTCTTTTAGGCAAAGGTCAAGGTTTGACTTTTCTGCCACTCTTTATAAAACTCCCCTATAACATTTTGTCCTGTAGATTGTGCTTGAACAACATTTCCTGACCCCTTTCTAAAGAATGTTGTTTGAGATTGAGATATCAGTTGTGAAATGTGTTCTATCTCCAGCTCAATAATCAGACCTAGGCCCAGCTATAAGCTACTCTGGCTCAGACCATTCCCATAGCAAATATCCCATTTCAGACAAAAAACTATTCATTTCCAAACAATCGGCCAAAGTAGGAACTCAGCTTTCTTGGAAAACTCTTTTGTTTCTGATTGTTTTTCTGTTTGCCCATTTTGATCACAAACTCCCAATTATTATGTATCACTTGTATTTGTCTCGATATCTTCAAAAGGCAATGTATGCATGTTTGTGACAGGAGAGTCAACAAAGCCAAAAGCCTTAATTCTCCAGATAATCAGATGCTTCAAATCTTTCCATATTTCCAGAAATAACATATTATAGTGGTTTTGCTGCATAGATTATATGAAAAAATGGACATTTCCATTCAGTTCAAGATATAGTTCTGTTCATCCTTAGGAAATCAATCATATATCACAAGACAGATTACATAGTGTGCCATTAAACTTGTTCAGAGAAATGAGAAATGGTTATGACAGTAGCATTTTCTTATTTAGTAAAAAACATTACAGAGGTACTGTATTTTTGTATGTAAAAATCTATGGCAGAAATATTACAACTCCAGTATTAAAACACTAAGAAAGGAAGGAAGGCTGCCTGGAAGACAGGAAGGAAGGAAGGAATTATTTCAGCATGTTTGAATAAAATTGTGGGGTTTTTTTCTGGGAGAAAGGCAATATAATTTGAAGTTGCCTACATTCTGGGCATTTAGAGCAAGATCCAAAAAAATTATTTCTTGTGTTCCTACAAGCTCTTTCAGCTACAGTGGAACAATGCAAATTCACTGGTGAATGTAATATCTTATGGTATTATTTCAATTTATGTGTCAAGCACAGGAAATAATTATAGGTCTATTGTATGCTAATGCTTCCTACACAAATCTGAACTACTAATGGTCAAAATAAATTGGCGGTAGATAACAGTATATAAGGAATTCAAGGTGGGCTGGACTTAGATCTCTTATGGATGTAAAGGTACTCAAGACTGATGGCATATTTAACCCCTCCCTCAGGCTCAGCCTGGTCATCTCCTACATCATGTATAACTTATTGTTTAGTTTGATTAGTTTCCTTTGATATGACTGATAGGATGGAGACTAAACTTGGATTAAAGATAATCTTCTGAAGATTATTTGACCATTTCAATTAAGTTCTTTGTACAAAATATGTGAAATCTGGCAATGTCATAATGGTGCATTTAAATGGCTAAAAATTTTAAAACTGTGTCTCCTTATCCCAATCCTAAATGATCCAGATAACTTTGTTGTGGGAATTGGTCTAATGTAACTATGTTATTATTGTCAGATTTCTCCTATTTCAGGAGCAGCTGCAGTTAATATAATAGCCTTATCTATATGTATATACTTTTGGCTATTTCCAAAATGTATCCAGAATTGTACATATTGAATCCATAAATTGTCTGAGCTAAAAATCTTAGTCATAAAAGTCTGTGTAATCCCATCCTACAGAAATTGAATCCTTATTTTATATAATTCTGAACTAAATCTTGATTCTGATCTTACCTCTGAATTTAAAAAAATCATATTTAAATCCATTCTGTCTTCTGAAACATTACCAGTGACTGCAACTTAAGGAACTAAATCAGAATAAGATTCATCATATAATCTGTGCATTATGTCTTCTACTTGTGCCATTATGATATTTAAAAATGGTATTCATTATCTATATCTGAAAGAGTTATCATCTTCTTTGCTTGGCACTCTTATGGAAAATAGAAAGATAAATAAAATGGGCAAAGAAATAAATGATAACTTTTGCTAAATTACCGGTAAATAAAATATATTTAATTATTTTAATTAGATATCTTATCTTAAACTTTGCCACACATTTGTAGAAAGGTTCAGAAAGATTAAGCTGACATCACAATTTATTAACTTTTTTCCCTTCCTCATTTTTTCTAGTTTTTTCCACTGCTTGCTTTTGATCACTTATATTATTTTGCCTTCTACTATAAAATTTGCCAGTTTTTCCATTTTTCAACAATGACATTGGCTTCTTTCCCTCCTAAAAATCTAGATACTTGATGTACTTCTATTTTCAGCTCTGCTGAAATCACTACATTTTTCAATTATCATTCAAATTTAGATGGACTGCTGTGAAAACAGCTGCTTTTCAAGTCTGCCTTTAATTCTGCACCTGTTATCCAATTGCACTGCATGTAAACTGGCTTAGTCTGTAGAGTATTCTGCCTATTGGTCATGATAGTTAAGATGGAATCTTCCATGACGTAGCTGTAATCCTATTTTCATTTACAACTGAAAACAAATTTGAGGACACAAGGATTGGGTCACTTTATTTATTAGGCTACTGGACTTGGACAGAAACTTGTGTACCATGTAACTTGGGCTGGAGGCATTTAACATTTCTGATATTGTGCTGACTTTTCTTTCTAAAGATAGCAACTCTTTATGCTGCATATTAAGCTAAAAACTCCAGCAGATTTGGCACAGTTGGGGACAATCATTCAGTAGCTTGTAAAAGATCAGCTATAGCAAGCAGTATTTCTGCAAATAGAAAAGGGCTGATTGTATGAGAAAAAAAAATCTTGGGGATGTAAAGATTTTAAGAATCAAACCATACCCTACTCTCTTATTTCTGCATTCATTATTACTATTATTTTGTTTACAACTCAGAATTTTTCATTCTGTGTTAATGAATTCTTCACAAAAGAAAGATTGATGAATCTTTGATGCATAATTTTTCTTGAATAGTTCATTTTTAGGATTATATTAATAATGCATACCAATATATATTTTATTTCAATATTTATGAAGCATTTATTACAACTCATTTTTATTTGAACTCAGTTTTGTGCTCTCTACTTATGCTCATAAATTTTGTCTCAAATAGATTTTACTTTTCAGAGGACATAATTCTTTTAGTGACATCGCTCATTGCCATTTCTAATCTAATGTGATTTTATTCAAATGTCAAAAATGTCAAAAAAACAAATCAGACCTTTCATTTTTGATCCATAAATTTTCATCTGATGCAGTTGATCTCAATTTTTAGCATCCCTTCCATGTTTATAGTATAATCTGGTGATATTTAAATATTTTTACATGAAGATACCTTGATTGCTTAAGCTTCCATTGTAATTCCACTACTAAACGCTTGTAAACACAGCCTTTCCAATGAGAAGGAAGCTGATTATATTATATCCATAGCCACAATTGATAGTGTAAAGCATTTCTCATTGCTTATTGAAATATGCAAAAATAGTATCTGGTACAGTTTTTCTTTGATTATACCATTTCAGTTTTCAGGAAATTAGATATCTGAATATACCCCAGAAATAAATATAGAAGTATTTCAGTCCCAGTATATATTACAACTCTTACGCTTTTCTGCAGAAATATGATATTATCATCACATTTATTGGCTGCCATCTCGCAGTTAGAATTGATATGCTAAACTAGTACTACAGATTACTTAATTTCAGAAGAATGAGACAAAATTACTAACATAGGAGTCTCACACAATCAGATAGTTCATGTGCCTAATCTAGTACTCTCCAGATGTATCAGAATTCTAGTCTTAAGACATTATTACAAGGAAAAGAACAAAAGTCACAATTCAACTCAGAGTAGTCAGCTAAGTATATCACTTCTTTTACAGTTCATGACAGTTTGGGATAAGCTGATGACATCCTAAAATCTCAAAGAGAGACTACCATGGGATTTATCAAACATCTCTCAGCACCACCTTTTGGATATGGTAATCCAGGTATGAGAGGAACCACTTCAAGGTGATTCCATGAATACACCTTGGTCAACCTATCCAGAATAATACTATGATTGGTGCTAATAAAATCATTGAGAAATCCAAGATAATTATCAGAGTTGCATTATATAGTCTATACTCTATACCAGTGATGGCGAACCTATGGCACCAGAGGCGGCACTCAGAGCCCTCTCTGTGGGCACACACGCCGTCACCCCAGTCCTAGGCCTTCAGCTGGGTTTTATAAAACCTTTTCGCTTTAGGCCTCCGCTGCTGTGTGTGCAAAAAAAAGGTTCAATCAATCAGTCAATTTCAACTTCTCACGGAAAAAAAAAAGATCTTGCAAAGTTGGAATTGATTGATTGAACTTTTTAGTCCCGCCCAGTCTGCTGTTACCACTGCAGCCACGCCCAGCCAATTGGCCACACCCACCCAATGGGCCATACCCACCCGGCACCCAACGATGCATAAGTGGGTTTTGGGTTGCAGTTTTGGCACTCGGTCTCTAAAAGGTTCGCCATCACTGCTCTATACCCAGAAAATATTGTCCAGCATGTCAAACAAGACTATTTCAAGGCAGGCAATGAATCAGGCACATAAAATCCCTGGAAAAATGTAAACTTTGAAATCAATAGACTTATTGATTAAATTTGATAAATTTAAGCCTTGTAGCTTGAGAATAGGTGTTTATTGCATTTTCCACCATCTACTACTCTTTAATTCTACATGACATACATAGGTTTATAAAAAATAGGTTTTCCTTTGGGCTTGATTCTATTATTGACCTTGTTTAATTTAGGAATATTTTTCACTGATTAATAAACAATTCCTATACGAATATTACACTGCTCTTTAGTTTTCTTTTTAACAATCACTATTTACAGTTTTAGTAACTGAGCATTTTTAAATACCACTACTTGTTTACCATTTTTTTCTTAATAGGAGCTATTTAAAATATTTTTAATTCTGAAAAGACACATAAAACAAATATATAAAACAGATGTGAATTGGTTATTGTTTTCTTATACAGAGCAACATGAGGCTAGATTATATGCAAACAGCTCCCCTACTCATTGGAGAATTAATGCTGCAGCTGGGACTGAAATCCATGTCCCACAGCTAGATTGCTTACAAATCTATCCAAAACTAGTAAATCATTTGGAAGGAAAAAAAAATGTAAAAATCATGAGACAGAATGGATGTACAGGACTATTTGGGAGCCATATTAACTGCAGGAATGTTTTCTTATGTTTTTCATTTTAAAAAAAGTTCCCAGTCAGAATTGGCTGGAAAGGCAGACAAATAGTTATTGATGTTCCTTTGATATTTTTAATTTGCAATATATATTAATACTGTCTACGACAAAATGGTTTTATTACCAAGAAAATATTTTTTAAAAAAATCACATCAGGAAAGACAAACACTATTTTAATTTCAAGTTGTAATAATGCCACGATTTACCTCAGTATAAAAAGGAAAAATGTACACGACTTAATGTATTTCAGATTTAATCATTCAACTTTCTTTTTCTCCCCATCTCAAGTGTATTAAGAATGCAAAAACAATTGTAAACTATTTAATAGTGACTGCATAAAATGAAAAACAAAAAATGTCAATTATACATTTCACAATAGAAGTAACAGCCATCTAAAGAGTGTTCCACATGACCGTTATAAAATCATCTGGCTGCTTCACTTAGCCCTTTTCTATGGGTATGGACTTTGCATTTTCTAGGAAGTTGTACATTTATTTTCATTTGTCCAATTATTAAAAGCTTTTTATTATTCATCCTATTTTGTGTATAATAGACCTGTTATCTCTTTAGAAGCTATATAGTGTTTTCCGTCATCATCATTGTTAGCAGGATGCAGGAATGTTTCATTTTATCATTTAATTGCTTCAAGTATGCAACTCTCAATTCATCATCTCTGTATTTGCATTTTCCATTAACAAAATGTGCTCTTTGTACACACACACACACACACACACACACACACAAATGCTGAAGGCTTATATGTTAGTTACACATAGGTTTTTATAAGAGCAGTGTAACACCTCCTTCTAATGAAAACCTGTTCAAAAAAAGGGGGTATGCTTATTCGTTAAGTGGTAATGACAAAAACTGTCAGGAACCTGCACTTCATATACCAGTATGTAAATAATGAAATGCCTCAAGGCTAAACAAAATTCTTCCACTGTGAAATGATAGTTTCTATATGTTAATGACTCGAAGTTTTTTCTACTTTGAGGTTGAAAAACACTCTAACTATAGTGTTCCAAAATGTCAACTTTAGACAGCCCAAAGAGTTAGTCTTAGAATTCAGATAGCATTCACAAGTTCTTGATAATGGAAGAAGGAAAGAAAAAAAACAATTAAGTCAAGGGAAAAGCCTAAAAGTCCTGAAATACTTATATTTTAAAAAAGATTACAAATTCATACTTTTCTCCATCAGACTGTTAGTTGTTGCTTTTGCTTTTTTTAATTTAGTTTTTAGTTGTTTATGGATTTCAACTATATCAGTTCTACATCATTAGCCGGTGCCTTTAAAAGATGTAACATTTCAAATGGTTTTCTTTCTTAGTTCAATATACTTATTCCAATTTGCTTGATTCTAGCTCTTCTCTTTTTGTTCAGAAACAAGATAGTTTGGTAGTTCCCTATTCTAGTTTTGCCCAGTTTCCCATCTCTATAAGATTCCAATTATAATTATCAGTCTGGTAACTAATTTTCAAACTACAGGTATCCTCAACATACAACCACAATTGAACCCAAAGTTTATATTGCTAAGCAAGTGAGCTGTGCCACATTTTACTATAGTTGTTAAGTGAATCACTGCAGTTGTTCAGTGCAATCATTAAATAAATCTGGCTTCCTCCATTGACTTTGCTTGTTGGAAGCCAGCTAGGAAAGACACAAATCACATGGCCATAGGACAGGCAATTGTCAAAAATACATGCCAGTTACCAAGTGCCCAATGTAGATCACATGACAATGGAGTGCTGCAACAGTCATAAGCACGAAAACCAGTTATAAGTCACTTTTTTCAGTGCCCTTGTAATTTTCAATGGTCACTAAATGAATGCTTATAAGTCAAAGGCTACCTGTATTAGATGGTATTGAAAGGCATAAGATTGTTTAAGCTACAATTCACTTCATCTGTAATAAAATTTACTAGTTTACTATTCTAAAAATTTGCTATCTGAAAAACTGCCACAAACCCCTTCTGATTTTTGGGCTACGATAGACTAACATGGCTCTCCTCCTGCCATATCTAATTTTTAGTCAGATGCACTATGACAGGCAAGAAATGTATAATTGATACCATTACTGGTTTTTTAAATGTTAGAATATCATTCCTTTCCTTTCTTTTCCTTTCCTTTCTTTTCCTTTCCCTTTTAAGGTGCTACTGGATCTTCTTTGAAATCTATTGATTACCTTTCTCAAAAGTTTGCTGTTGGATAACTGTATAAACTGTTACCAGAATTACACCTAGTTTTTAGTAAAAGCATATAAACAAACTCCAATAAAAAGAGGGACAAAATATTCTAACTCAGTATCCTTTCAAGATGTCACCATGCTAACATTACAGACACTTCATAAATAAATAAAGTCAGTTGGTGGCCCAATCAAAATAAGGGTAGAATACAATATTCTCTACCCTGACTCTGAGGTCTTGTGCATAGACAATATCATTGAGCAATGTTCTGTTTGTGTCATACTCCAAAACATTTTTTTTCTTGACTTCAGCCTTTGAAGAAAATGGTAAAAACAGAGATAAAAGTTTAATTCACTTTCTACTTCACCTGTGAAGAAAATGTCTGAACATAAAGTATTGTTCTCTTTAAGCACTGTTTCTCAGAATAAGGTTTAGTTTGATAAAATTATCTATATTAAACATGCTATCTAAAAAGTAAGGAGACATAGATTTTGTGTAGTTCTTCTTTTAGAATTGATACAATTCGAAAACAGGTAACCACAAAACCCTAATGAGTGCAGGCTTAGGGAAACTTTATAACAAATACAACATGTATCAAAATCCACCACTCCATACATATAATAAAAAAGAAAAAACAATTCTGAAAAATTGAATAGACAAGCATAATATTTGTATATAAATAACCATTCTATATATGATGGGATATGAAATGATAGGTTTAATCTTCAAAAAGACAGTGAGTTTTTAAAAAGTCTACATATTAAGCCTTATTATGTATACTCAACCAGTCACTGGAGAGGGATTTTAGCTGAATCTTTCTGTCTATAGTTGATAATAAAATGGAGAAATGTGCTTTATCCTGTAAAGCTGAAAAAGAATTTGTGCAATTACTATGAAGATTAGTATTTTCTCATTCTTTATAGCCTTCTGATCAGTCCAAAGCAATGGGAGCACTATAGATCTCCTTGATTTGGCTATTGCTCCATTTCCTTCCAGATCAGCCTGCCAATTTGTTTCCAGATTCTTATCAGCACTTTTTTGAGCATTCAGCTAAAGTGGGTTGGATGCTACACACAACAATTTCAAAAACTGGCCAAGAGAAATACTACTGTGGCCTATAATATTCCAGTGTCTTGTAAATGTCATTTACAAAAGACCAACTCTGATATTTGAAAACATAGTAAATAATGTGAAAAGAGCATGGAAGTAGGTGAAGACATTTTTATCTACGGTTAGCTCAATACTGAAGCATTCCAATTCATAATCCAACAAATTCTGTGAAACTGCAGTCTTAAATATCAACTTGGTATTCAGTGGATTTATAAAAAGCAGTTCCATTTTCACTGAGTGTAATGAATAAGGTTGTAAAGACATATTCTCTTTAAAATGTTACAGTTGTTTATATGTTTGAAATTACAAAAAAAGAAACTGAGGGAGGAGAAAGTGAAAGCAAAGGAGTCTTTAGAAATTTAAAACTCTATCATGTATAAAAAAAAGTAATCATAGAAGAAAATTTCTCTGCCAACAACACTCCATCTTTTATTTTGTAAATTATCAAAATAAATGTTTCGGTCCAAGCAGAAATTCCTTTTCTTCTCTCTTTCATATTTTTTGCATACCAGTTGTTTTCTTTGTCTGATTTCCATTTCTCCTACATCAGCACTCCAACTACAACTAAACAATGTTTTTCTAAAATTAATTCAACAACAAATCTCTCTAACTTTATATTTGAGCTTTTTTTGTCTTTCTTACAATTAGTGGAGGAACTGAAATCAGCAATTGCAGGATGTAAGGATTTCTAATATGAAATCCATTTCGAGATTTCCTTGGATGAATGAAATTTGTATATAGATGCCAGAACAAATAAGAAGTTTAGAAGGGGCGTTGTCTTACCTGAACGCCTTTTCTCAGCAAAGAGGAATGTAGACTCCACGTGTGGGTGTTAATTGTCCTCTAGCCCAATCAGACCAAACAATCAAAGTCGCCACGCCCCTTCAGGGTCTGAGCATGCCCCAGTTTCGAAAAGGGCGAAGCCAGTGATTGTTCTGTACNGCTACCTGTCTACGGATAGTGTTGGGCGCTAAGCCCCTATCCACCCCATCCATGAGATATTCCAAAACTACCGGAATAGTAACAGAAGAAAGAGAAACACTTTTGTTGGCACACCATTCACAAAAATTCTTCCAGGTGGCATCGTAGATCCGGTTTGTCGCCGGCCGCCTTGAAGCCTGGATCATAGTAATTACTCTTGAAGAGTAGGATCCCTGCATTAGGAACTGGCGTTCAGATGCCAGACGGCCAGTTGGAGCCACTGTGGATCCGGATGCCGTACGGCTCCCTGTGTCAGGACTATCCGCTCTGGAGGAATTCTCCACGGGGGAGCTACGGCGAGATTCACGAGATCCGCAAACCAAGGTCGCCTCGGCCAGTGTGGGGCCACAAAAATCAGCTCCGCTTGTTCCCGCAACAGCTTCCTGATGACGGCCGGGATCAAGGGAAGAGGAGGGAATGCGTATAGGAAGCCCCTCGGCCAAGGAGTGCGAAGGGCATCCGCTCCCTCCGAACCCTGAGAAGGGTATCGAGAGAGAAACCAGGGAAGCTGGGCATTCTCCGGAGAGGCGAACAGATCGACATTGGGTTGACCAAACCGGTGAGTGATCTCTCGAAAGAGACGGGGATGCAAGCGCCACTCTGAGTGGTCCACTATAGACCGACTCAAGAAATCTGCCTGGCGGTTGTCCACCCCCGAAATGTGTTCCGCTTTTAGGGACAGAAGATGTCTCTCCGCCCACGCCCCCAGCAATTGTGCCTCCGACATTAGGGCCCGAGATCGTGTTCCGCCCTGCCTGTTGATGTGGGCCTTTGCCGCCACATTGTCCGTCAGGACTAGTACGTGGTGGCCTTCCACTATCTTGTGGAAATGGCGAAGTGCCAAGTGTATGGCCCTTAGCTCCAGCCAATTTATGTTCTGTTTGAGATCCCTTTTGGACCACTGACCTTGCGCTAAATGATGTTGTAGATGCGCTCCCCATCCGAATAGGCTGGCGTCGGTGGTCAAGGTTATGCGAGCTGGTTCCCTGAAAAAGGATCCTTTGTCCAACGCCGGGGATAGCCACCAGAGAAGGGAAGAAAGGGTCTGAACTCGGACCTGCACCTTCTGTGGAAAACAGGCTTCTCCCCACCTCTGATAAGGGAGCAGAAACCACTGAAGCTGTCTTGTGTGGAGTCTGGCCCAGGGTACTATATTGATGCAGGAAATTAACTTTCCCAACAGCTGCGAAAGAAGGAGCAGGGTCACCCGCTTTTCCCTGCGCACCTTGGAGACCAACTTGCGTATGCTGGTTCGACGCTCTTGGGACAGAAAGACTTGACCCAGGTGGGTATCGATGATTGCGCCCAAGTGCAATAGCCGGTTGGTTGGGGATAGGTGACTCTTTTGAAAATTGATCAGGAACCCATGATCCTGAAGTGTTTTGATCGTTAGCCTGACGTCCACGCAAGCGTTCAGTGCCGAGGACGATTGAATCAGAATATTGTCCAAGTAACACTGGAGCCGTACTGGAACCAATCTCAGTTGTGCGGCAAGGACTGTCAGGATTTTCGTAAAGACCCTGGGGGCTGATGACAGGCCGAATGGCAAGGCCTTGTATTGATAATGGCGATTCGCATACGTGAACCTGAGATATCGCCTGTGAGCCGGATTTATGGGGATGTGGAGGTAAGCTTCTGACAAATCTATGGACGTGAGGAAATCCCCTGGTCGGATGCTGCCTAGAATCGAATGGAGGGTTTGCATCTTGAATTTTTGGTACACCAGAAATGAGTTGAGGGTCTTGAGGTCGAGTATTGCCCTCCATCCTCCTGAGGTCTTGGGAACCACGAAGAGGATGGAGTAAAACCTGAAACCTCTTTGATCTGGTGGTACCTGTTCTAGTGCTTCTATGGTGAGCAAATGCTGAATGGCCTCTCTCATGAGGCCTTGCTTCATGGGATTCCGTGATACGGGGCAGGCTATGAAGCGCCGTGGGGGAGGAGCTAGGAATTCCAGAGATAAGCCGTCTCTGATGGTGGTAAGAACCCAGTTGTCTGTGGTGGTACTTTCCCATTTGTGGAAGTACAGTGTCAGCCTTCTGCCGATGGGAGGTGTCCGCCCCAAGTCACTTGGTCTTTCGAAAGGGGCAACCTCCCCTGCCCCGGAAAGATCGCTTGCCCTGGAATTGTGGCTTTGGCCTGTCCCTGTAGCCGGACCAGTCCGAGGAGCGGTCCAGCCCTGCTTGAAAGGGCCGATACCCACTCCAGGGATTACGGTCTGCGTTAGACCTAAATGACGGGCGTCGATTGTATGGGGTAAAACGTCTGCCCGTCCTTTTAGAAAGGTGAGAAAGCACCTTCTTTTTCTCCTTGTTTTCGATTAAATAAGGAGATAATGCCTCTCCAAAGGGGCGACCACTCTGATATGGAGCAGCTGCTACCCGCCATTTATGTTTAGTGTCAGCCCTCCAATTCTTTAACCAAAACAACCTACGTGCAGCAACGTTGGAGGCTATGGCTCTGGCCGAATAATTGGCCAATTGCAGGGACACGTCCGCCATATATTCCAGAGCAGCTTTCAATTTAGTGATATCCTGGTGTGCCCTCAAGTCATCTGGGGAAATCCTGGCCTGAAGCTCACGGAGCCAAATCAATGAGATCCTGGCGAAAAAGGAATTAGAAGTTGAAGCTCTTATCGCTAATGCCGACGCCTGGTGAGTTCTACGCAAGGAAATCTCAGACTTCTTGTCCTCAGCCTTAAGGGCTTCAGACATATCCCCTGGGATCTTGGTGTCAGACAGAATGGGTGAGAGAGCCTCATCCACTCCCGGGACTTCTAAAACCTCGTTGAGGGAAGGGACCGTATCTAAGAGTTTACGGTCTATACCCCCAAGAGCTGAGAAGGTACCAGGGGATCCCCATTGATCTTCAATGGACTGAA
>NW_015387056.1:394869-398324 GCF_001527695.2 Protobothrops mucrosquamatus | reverse complement strand
ACTTCTAAAACCTCGTTGAGGGAAGGGACCGTATCTAAGAGTTTACGGTCTATACCCCCAAGAGCTGAGAAGGTACCAGGGGATCCCCATTGATCTTCAATGGACTGAAGAAACATGGGGGGACAAGGAATCTGTTGGTTCTTTGTGACAGGCTTCTGGAACAGTGGATCAGAACTCAGAGCAGAGTCCTGATTGGCTGCTTGGGGCTTCACCGGTTCAATCTTCCCAGTAACGCAGGCCTTGCGCAAGAGAGAGGAAAATAGAGCCGGGTTAAATACCCCAACCAGAGGAGTGGCCTCCGTATGTGCGACCTCATCATCTGACCACAGGCCCTCCTCAAGGACCTGCTCGGAATATTCCGAGATCACACTTCCCTCCGATTGCAGTGGAGAAGCCGGATGCTCATAATCCCTAGGATGTGGAGTTTCTCCAGATGTGGAAGGGTAAGAGGTCCCTGGGACCTGAGAGGTTCTCCCTGAAGATGCCATTGCTTGAGCCACCACCTGTGAAATCATAGCCTGAAGCTGGGTGGTGAAAGATGGATGCTCCGGGGACTGGAGACCCGCCACCGTCGGTGTAAATGATGCCGACGGAATTTGGGGAGGGGCCACAAAAGAAGGTTCACCCTGGATGTCCAATGCTATTTGGGATAGACCCGGATCGGTGGTCGGATCGGGGTTCTGGATTTGCATCCTCAGACCTTGGTCAAATAGGGACAGGTGATCCCTACTGAATCCAGGCGAGGGATCGAGAGTGTGCTCCGGGGACCAAGCCCGTGGAAGGGGAGAAGGACATGGCCCCTCAGATGTGGATGCAATGGGGAGGGAAGTGGGAACTGGTTGTACCTGCGTTGTGTGTTGTTGTGCTCTGGAAAATTGTCGTTCCAACGCTCTATGTCTGCTGTCTGCCTGCTTCTCTGCCGTCTTAGAGGTCCGTTTGACCTTGGCCTTGGCTTTTGATGGTGCTTCCTGGTTGGACGACTTGCGTTTTGCATTTCCACCAGAGGTGGAAGCCTGTGGAACGGTGTTATCCGCCATAGTACGCTAACAAGGAGATAACAGGCGCTCACCAGGAGATCCCTGGATCCATCCTGATCTGCAGTACACTAACAAGGAGACAACAGGCGCTCACCAGGAGATCCCTGGATCCGTCCTGATCTGCAGGAGACAAGGCTACGGCCCACCTAGATGGGACAGGCCTGCACGAGGGTCTGTGAGGTCCGGCCCATCGACAAGCCCGGAGTCACACCGCGTGATATAAGCCGCGTTCAGCCCAAGGGAGTGTCCTGTTCCCTAATCAATGAAGAATTGATGGTTTGAACGATCAATAATAATCTATTAATTTATTATTATTGTTATTATTATTTATTTATTTATTTATTTATTTTGCAGGGAACCCTCGTGCCTCACTTAGTGGCGGCCCTTAGGACAGCAACTGGCCAGCCACCAGATGCAGACAGCGGAACAGGCAAGCAAGTCACAGTAGTCCAGTTGATTCACTTGAATGAAAAGAGACTAGCAGGCAGGAATATAAAAGACTGAAATTAATTAAAGTTGCAGTAATTTCTCTGAGGAGTATGTCTCAAGGAAACTCTTTCTGTCAGCCACGGGGCTGATCAAAATGGCGTCTGTCCAAAGATGGAGACAAAAGGCCCAAGGCCCAGTCCAATAGGGGGGGTAGGATCCCCTACGCCCCCGCGTGAAGATGCCTCTCTGTCAACTGAGGCAGTGGAGGATTGCAATTTTTAGAAAAGGAGAACCCTCCCGGTAATGCTGAGATCGCGCGGAGGCCCAAAATGGCGGCCGCGACGGTCCGAGGCTGTAAGCTGACTGTTTGCCCCGACAGAGGGGAATAGGAGCCCCTATTTCCCCTGGGACAGACTCTCTGAGCTTAAATTTGGAGAGAGGAAGCTTTCCCGTCCAGTAATAGGCTTTCCTTCTAATTTTAAATGCGATCGTGCGAAGGCCTCCAAAATGGCGGCCGCGCCAATCCGAGAGAAAAAGAAAACTTTTTTTTTTTTTTTTAATATTCCCCTGAGGGAAAAGGAAGCCTGGAGAGTGCCTTCGATGAAGAAAGCAGGCAGAAAACAGCGGAGAAGGAAAGAAAGCTTGGGCAAGGAAAAACGCTATTAGGAGCTGAGTCTAGAGAAAAGAAAACCGAAATATAAGAAGGTGGGGGGGGGAAGAGGAATGGCGATCGCCATGCTGCACAAGGCAGCGTTTGAAACGATCAGCCACTTCTCAGCAGGGGATGTCAGAGGAGAAGTCCTTACAGCTCTGAATAGGGCTGAACTAATTTCCTCCCACCAGGAATGTGTAAAATTGTACTACCTGAATTCTGGAGCTAATCAGGAGCCAAATTACACGTCTCTTCAAGGCTGAGACCAAAAGAAACTGGGGCATGCTCAGACCCTGAAAGGGCGTGGCGACTTTGATTGTTTCGTCTGATTGGGCTAGACGCCAATTATTCCTGTTCCTACTGTCCCACTGATAAACAAAAAAACCATACTACTTTGTCAAACCAAGCTATAGGCTGATAGACTAATACTAGTAAAAGAAATCTGATTTAACTTTCTAAATCAGCATGACAAAGTGGAACAACCTGCCTCCAGAAGCGATGAATGCTCCAACACTGGAAGCTTTTAAGAAGAGACTGGGCAGCTATTTGTCCGAAATGGTATAGGGTTTCCTGCCCGAGCAGGGGGTTGAACTAGATGACCTCCAAGGTCCCTTCCAACTTGATGATGATGATGATGATGATGATGATGATGATGACTGCCTAAAACACCATTACAATCCATGTGACAAGATTGTTATTGGTCAATGTCCTTGTTACATGCTTTAAATTAAACATTATTAGTTTAACTTGCTTGTTTCTTGATTTTATTTTTCTTATTTATGGATTGCTACAAAACGATCAGAATAGGAAGTAACCTATGCATCTTTTAAATAAGCAAATTTTGGAAGCAATTTTTTAATGCTTCCTAAAAGATTTAAAATAACTTTGGACTTTTAAACCAATCATCATTTGTAAAAACAGATAAAAATGTCTCTTATTATTCTATGAGGTCACAATTTATTGCATTTTTTTAATTAAGATTACTATACTACATACAGGCAAAAATATAATATATTGCTGACATTCCTCATAATACATCCTCATGAGAAGGAAATTTGTCCCAGCTGACCATAATTTATTTGTTGTAGCAGCACAAAAATGAGCTATGATGTGCAAATTGTTATGAGAAAGCTGAAAACAAGTCTGGATCTCATGTTAGATCCCCTTTAGGAACATCTAGAGATATAAAATTTAAAACATCAAATATGTACAGTACAAAATATCTCAAAATGCTCACAATTGAAACACAAACATGATGCTAATTAGAATTTCAGTGTTATTACAAAACACATAATTGCATCTATACTACAGAAGTCATATGAAGCAAATTGTTGCTA
>NW_015387056.1:390575-393029 GCF_001527695.2 Protobothrops mucrosquamatus | reverse complement strand
ATACCCAAATTTTTACTTCCAGAAACATTCTGGAAGAAATATTTCTGTCCTACCCTATGCAGACAAAACAGCAATACTGTGAATAAAGCCCATTGGACTTAAAAGAACACTAGGAACAGTAGCACAGTATTTCAAGGAAGACTATAACTCAATTATCAAGAAACTAAAATCATGGCCTTTGCTAAAAGGCCCAAGAGCCATTTCTTGAGCATACATGGCCACAAAATTGAGGAGGTCTCCTGTTTCAAATGGAAATAGTCCTCCATTCTGCCAGCTGTAGGAAATCTCATATGTAAGACTCTGATGTGTTTTCTATGCTTTTTAATTGACTATACCCCACTACCAGAATAAAGATTTGGTGTGATATTACCGAGCACAATTTAAAAATCACAGAAGACAGATCTTTTTTACAACTTTCCTAAAGCTAGGCAAAAATTAAACCAATAATCTGTTGGTAACAGATAAATGCTCTTGGATTGCACTGACTAATTTATTTCAAATCAATAATCACATTGAAGTAAATTATACTTTTTGCATATTATTTAGTGTTACATTAAAATATATGAACAATGTGTACATTTGAAAAACTTGCATACCAAAAGTATATTGTTGTCTATCTTTTGGTCTGCTTCTCTCTCTTAAAAATGGGACCTCTGTGAGCATGATTTAAGTTGTCACACTCCAGATTTTATTCAGTTCTGCTGTTTATCTATTCCTGATGCATTTTGTCTTTTATCTCTTCACTTGCATGTTGGTTAATACATGTTTATTCTTAATTCTGAGCTATGTCTTCCATGATTTTGGACTAGGGTTTGACTATTGGGCTGGATTGTTTGTAAAGAAGCAGATATTATTCAACCTGTGACATAGGAACTAGGAGTCCTCATAACTGACCCAAGTTCTGACACAGGACGGGTGGCCGAAAGATTAGTCATTCCCTGAATTTGCAAGATAAAACTCATGCTGCTTTTCTAGGGAGCTCCCATTAGGCAAGCAGAGAAACAGGTAAATAGGCTAATGATCAGATCAATGCCTCTGCAATGTCAATCCTTTTGTTTGAACCACGAGCTCTGAACTTTAGCAAAATTGATCTTAAAAATAATGGGATTCTTTTCTTTTGAAATTGTGTCATGTTTTTCCTTGGCACACTAAGGTTGTTGGTGAAATTAGTAATTTTAAAAAATCAAAAAGAAACAGAAATCAAGAAAAAGAAAACAAAGCTGACTTATTCATGGTATAATCTCCATATGTAATATGTAATAGAAAAAGCCCTAATTTGTAGCACTTAGGGAGATCTTTGAAATGAATAAAGTATTCATCTGAATGCTTTTTTATTGCTGTAATCTAACTTCTAGGTTTATATTTTAGCTAATTGGATACACACACTGATCTGAATGAAAACAATATTTTTTCATCTGATCATTTCATTCCAATAATTGCTTTCACCTTTTATGTGAAACGCAGGCCCGTTCCCACCACTCCTTCTAAAACACCTCCTATCTATAACTTGTACCCACCAGCATAGTTTATATCAGTGGTGAGACATATTATCGCATATCTTTTTCTGGTTATTTCTAAGAATTATTCTGGTTACTGTTAGTATAAATTGCTATTATTCATAAATATTATTCATCAGCCTATTTCCCAGCTATAGCCCATCAGTATTATGCATATCACTGTTCAAGATTCCCTAACATTTATAGTTTAACTACCAGTTTATATATTGCCCGTGTGATAGAGCCATCCTTCCTGGCTAACCTTCCTGGGCCAGGAAGGATGGCCCTATCACACGGGCAATGAGTAAGCAGTTAGGCCAGCAAGGTGTATAAAAAGAATCTCCCCACCCCCTAAGCTTTACTCTGAGGACGCTGGCAGGGGACCTGCGAAAGCTAAGTTGTTTCTTTTAACATTGTAAATAGTTGTTTTTATTGTTTTTAAATATCTTTTTAGCAATAAACAACTGGTTTATACCTCTCCTGGAGATCAAAGGCTGTGTTATTGAATATATATATATATATCTTATAAAAGCTCTCTGGGGATTTTTTTTTAATGATAGAAGTTATGTTCAAATTTGAATTAACGTGCTATTTAAATTATGTTTAAAACAGTCACATTGCCATCTACTGACAAAGCTTTAAAAAAAATGTTACGGTACTTTATTTTGAAAAAACAGTCTTCCAACCCTACACTACTGATTTAAATCTTGAATATAATTATGTGACAAAAACAGTGTGTTTTGCAAGTTCCTCAGTATAACCACCTGCGATGATCCCAAAGCAACTCATTCAGGGCATCATAGCTCAGTTAGATGTAGATATTGGTTAAATAGAACACTGAATTGCATTTTAGAGAAACAAAAGTAGATTTCAGGCATTTAGTCATAAGGCTATATCAATAAGATGGGATTGCAGGTATACAACAGAAAGGATATGAATAGGATTTTATTATAGCAAT